>NC_057720.1:92709511-92732077 GCF_004010195.1 Chiloscyllium plagiosum | reverse complement strand
GCCTCACTTTAGGAAAGATGTGGGAGCTTTGGAGAGGGTGCAGAGAAGATTTGAGGAGAAAGTGAGGTCTGCAGATGCTGGAGATCAGAGCTGAAAATGTGTTGCTGGAGAAGCGCAGCAGGTCAGGCAGCATCCAGGGAATAGGAAAATCGACGTTTCGGGCATAAGCCCTCCTGTTTCCTGGATGCTGCCTGACCTGCTGAGTTTCTCCAGCAACACATTTTCAGCTGCATAGAAGATTTACCAGGATGTTGCCTGGAATGGAGAATAGGTCGTACGAGGATAGGTTGAGAGTGCTAGGCCTTTTCTCATTGGAACGGCGAAGGATGATGGGTGACTTGATAGAGGTTTATAAGATGATCAGGGGAATAGAGTAGACAGTCAGAGACTTTTTCCCCGGGTACAACAGAGTGTTACAAGGGGACATAAATTTAAGGTCAAGGGTGGAAGGTATAGGGGAGATGTCAGGGGTGGGTTCTTTACCCAGAGAGTGGTGGGGGCATGGAATGCGCTGCCTGTCTGAGTGTGGCAGAGTCAGAATCATTGGTGACCTTTAAGCGGCAATTGGATAGGTACATGGATGGGTGCTTAAGCTCGGACAAATGTTCAGCACAACATCGTGGGCCGAAGGGCCTGTTCTGTGCTGTATTGTTCTATGTTCTATGTTCTATGTTCAATTTTGACAGTGTTAGGCAAGAGCTTTCAAAACTGATTGGAGGCAGATGTTCGCTGGTAAAGGGACGGCTGGAAAATGGGAAGCCTTCAGAAATGAGATAACGAGAATCCAGAGAAAGTATATTCCTGTCAGGGTGAAAGGAAAGGCTGGATGACTAAAGAAATTGAGGGCTTGGTTAAGAAAAAGAAGGAAGCATATGTCAGGTATAGACAGGATAGATCGAGTGAATCCTTAGAAGAGTATAAAGGCAGTAGGAGTGTACTTAAGAGAGAAATCAGGAGGGCAAAAAGGGGACATGAGATAGCTTTGGTGAATTGGATTTACCGAGAATCCAAAGGGTTTTTATAAATACATTAAGGACAAAAGGGTAACTAGGGAGAGAATAAGGCCCGTCAAAGATCAGCAAGGCAGCCTATGTGTGGGACCGCAGGAGATGGGGGAGCTACTAAATGAGTATTTTGCATCAATATTTACTGTGGAAAAGGACATGGAAGATATAGAATGTGGGGAAATAAATGGTGACATCTTGAAGTATGTGCATATTACAGAGAGGAAGTGCTGGATGTCTTAAAACACATAAAAGTGGATAAATCCCCAGGACCTGTTCAGGTGTACCCTAGAATTCTGTGGGAAGCTAGGGAAGTGTTTACTGGGCCACTTGGTGAGATATTTGTATCATTGATAGCCACAGGTGAGGTGGCAGAAGACTGGAGGTTGGCTAATGTGGTGGTAGGTAAGGATGGTAAGGACAAGCCAGGGAACTATAGACCAGTGAGCCTGATGTCGGTGGTGGGCAAGTTGTTGGAGGTAATCCTGAGTGACAGGATTTGTATCTGTTTGGAAAGGTAAGGACTGATTAGAGATAGTCAACATGGCTTTTCCTTGTGGGAAATCTTGTCTCACAAACCTGATTGAGTTTTTGAAAGAAGTAACAAAGAGGATTGATGAGGCCAGAGCGGTAGATGTGATCTGTATGGACTTCAATAAGGTGTTTGACAAGGTTCCTCATGGGAGACTGGTTAGCAAGGTTAAATCTTATGGAATACAGGAAGAATTAGCCATTTGGATACACAACTGGCTCAAAGATAGAAGACAGAGGGTGGTGGTGGAGGGTTGCTTTTCAGACTGGAGGCCGCTGACCAGAGGGGTGCCACAAGGATCGGTGCTGAGTCCTCTACTTTTTGTCATTTATATAAATGATTTGGATGTGAGCATAAGAGGTGCAGTTAGTAAGTTTGCAGATGACACCAAAAAAGCGAAGAGGGTTACCTCAGATTACAACAGGATCTGGACCAGATGGGCCAATGGGCTGAGAAGTGGCAGATGGAGTTTAATTTAAATAATTGCGAGGTGCTGCATTTTGGGAAAGCAAATCTTAGCAAGACTTATACACTTAATGGTAAGGTCCTGGGGAGTGTTGCTGAACAAAGAGACCTTGGAGTGCAGGTTCATAGCTCCTTGAAAGTGGAGTTGCACGTAGATAGGATAGTGAAGAAGGTGTTTGGTATGTTTTCTTTATTGGTCAGAGTATTGAGTACAGGAGTTGGGAGGTCATGTTGTGGCTGTACAGGACATTGGTTAGGCCACTGTTGGAATATTACGTGCAATTCTGGTCTCATTCCTATCGGAAAGATGTTGTGAAACTTGAAAGTGTTCAGAAAAGATTTACAAAGGTGTTGTCAGGGTTGGAGAATTTGAGCTACGGGGAGAGGCTGAACAGGCTGGGGCTGTTTTCCCTGGAGCGTCGGAGGCTGAGGGGTGACCTTATCGAGGTTTATAAAATCATGAGGGACATGGATAAGGTGAATAGACAAGGTCTTTTCTCTGGAGTGGGGATTCCGGAACTAGACGGCATAAGTTTAGGGTGAGAGGGGAAAGATATAAAAGAGACCCAAGGGGCAACTTTTTCACGCAGAGGTTGGTGTGTGTATGGAATGAGCTGCCAGAGGAAGTGGTGGAGGCTGGTACAACTGCAACATTTAAAAGGCATCTGGATGGGTATATGAATAGGAAGGGTTTGGACGGATATGGGCCAAGTGATGGCAAATGGGACTAGATGAGGTCGGGATATCCTGATAAAGAGCTTATGCTGGAACCGACGACTCTCCTGCTCCTCGGACGCTGCCTGACTGGCTGTGTTTTTCCAGCAGCACACTTTTTGACTCTGATCCCTAGCATCTGCAGTCCTCACTTTCTCCTAGTACATCTGTACATCGACATGGACGAGTTGGACTGAAGGGTCTGTTTCCGTGTTGTACATCTCTATGACTCTGTGTGTCGAGCGTCTTGAGTGCCGTTGGAGCTGCACTATTTTACATCAGGACTTGCCTGGGCAACTTTCCACATTGTCAGGCAGATGCCACTGTTCCATATAACTCGATGACCTTCCCCAGTCAAAAACTAACTTTCTTAATCTGAAATTTTTCTGACGGAACAACCCCCACAATGTGTTTTCTGGGAAGGGTGTTGTGCTCAGTGGAATAGAGATGGGGGTGTGGGGATGAGACACAGTTTCTGATTCCTACAACCTTATTGGGAAGCAGCCTTTTCTGAGTCCACTCCTGAAAGACCTTCAGTATCGGATCCCCCTGTTCTGCATACCCACCCACCTTCCCCAGTAACTCCCCTCCACAATACCTCTGTTATCTCCACATTTCAGTTAGATCACCATGCAATCATCCGAAGGCAAGGGAATGCAAAGCAGGTTGATGAAACCTGCCCTTAGTTAAACTCGGGATCATTCTGGTGAATGTGTGCTGTACCCCATACCTCCAGTATCTCTCTCCTGAGGTGCAGAGGTCAGAACTGTCCCCAGGTTTCCAGGTGGTGTCAAACCCGAGCTTTCTGCATTGGAAACAGACACTTTTTGATTACAGCCACCTTGAGATCCACACCAACTTTCCTTTCAACTTCTTCAATCGGGTTTGGAGCTGTCTTGTGAGCTTTTCATGCTTTCTGTACTTGGAGGCCTCAAATCACTCTGTCTGTCCATAGTTCCTAAATTCTCCCCGTTTCGAAATGACTCGGATCAATCTTTCTTCGGACCAAACTGGGTGAGCTCCCAGTCCATGATATACGCTCGGATAGGACCTGGGTGGTGACTCTCTGTCCAATTCCGTGTCACTAATGGATTCAAACAGTGCTGCCTGCTAGCATCCATCACCTTCAGCATGTTTTTCTCTGTCGTATTGTCTGATACATTGAAGGTGATCCTGGGATATCTCAGCCAGAGATGACGCCAGACTAAAACAAAGTCTCCAAGGACATACTTGCTGACTTCCCATTTGCTGACGACTGTACATGAACTGCAGACTCTGAGTAGGTCCTGCAGTGTAACATGGACAGCTTCGCCAATATGACTTTCACAGTCATACGGTCAACTTGAAGAAAACTGAAGGCAGGTCCCAGCCCGTTCCACGCATGCCCTCTTTGTTCCTGCCAGCTACTCACTTCCCTGAGTAGCACTCTCGTGAGCTATCCCCGTTGACAAAGAGAACACATTCACTAAAGCCAGTGGAACTTTCAGCAGACTCTGAACATCAGTCTGGGAATGTGGCCGATTAAGTCCTTCTACCAAACTGTAAGTCTGGAGGACAATTGTCTTGCCAATTCTGTTGCTCGGACTGTGTAACAGCACTATGCCAACAAAATCAACCACTTTCCCTTTCCTTTCAGCTGCCTTTCGGAGATCGGGCGGCAGGACAAAAGGCTGGGCACTCAGCCGAGCTTGCCTGCCAAACACGCACACCCAAACTTAGGCAGGCACAATGGAGATTAGCCTGGTCACCACTCACCAAAGGTAAAAACAATGACTGCAGATGCTGGAAACCAGATTCTGGATCAGTGGTGCTGGAAGAGCACAGCAATTCAGGCAGCATCCGAGGACAGGCAAAATCGACGTTTCGGGATTTTCATCAGGAAGGCTTTTGCCCGAAACGTCGATTTTGCCTGTCCTCGGATGCTGCCTGAATTGCTGTGCTCTTCCAGCACCACTGATCCACCACTCACCAAAGCATATCCATGGAGTGTGTGGGTCCGAGGTGCACTCGCAGAATGGTTAAAGGAAGCGTGGTGAGCGCACTCTGAACATTTCACTTTGGGTTTTTTATATCAGTTGCAAATCCTGGGAAGGGGTTGGCTCAGGATCACTGTTTACAGCATAAGCAACCAAACAAAAATGCAGAAAGCAAAGGCAGAGAAGACAACAAAGGGGGCTGGAAATCCCGAGACAGCAACTCAGCCAAAGCTCCATCGTCTGCAGTATCCTGGCCTGTTTGCAGCATGATCACTGGGCACTGGTTGGTCTCAATATGCATTGGAACCCCCAGAGGAGGAATGTGCTCATCATCCCCTTGAGGGAAAGTGTGGAAGAGAATGATAAAGCTGATGCCTTGGTATGAACTCCTTCTGTCTCTTTCTACCACCAAACATTATCCCTACTCTCTGTCTCTTACTTCCAATCCAATTCCTCACCCAAATTCCATGCGCTTCCATGTTTATGAAAAGTCTCTTGTATGGAACGTTCTTGAATGTCTTCGGAAAGATCACATACAGTAGAGTAGCTTTGTGTTTGTCATTTTTGCCATATACAACTCATACAATAAAAACAAGACAGTGTTCCTCCAGGACCGAGGGTGCTACATGGACAGCACAAACTACACAATCGTATATGGCATAAAGTGCGTGGGAGTGCAAAACATGCAAGTTGCAGTGTAATAAAAGAATGATAAATAATAAGACATTTTTCTCACAGCAAATCAAAGTTGTGCAAAGAATTTCTGATGGGAAAGAGTCCGATCATACAGTGTTAAGGAGCCTGATGGCTTGGGGAAAGAAACTCTGGCCATGAGAAACCATATGTTCTGATATCTTTTGCCTGAAGGCAGGAGGGAGTTTGAGTGAGGGGTGTGTGGGTCTTCCACAATGCCCTTCGCCCTTCAGATGCAGCATGTGGTGTAAGTGTCTGTAATGGAGGGAAGAGAGACCCCGATGATCTTCTCAGGTGTCCTCACTATCCGTTGTAGGGTTGTACAATCCTAGACGGTGCAATTCCCGAACCAGGCACTGGTGTAGCAGCTCAGGGTACTCTCATTGAACAATATCCATCGACATTCCCTTATCTCTCACATTAGTCAGGTCTTTAAAGAAAGTTACCATGTTGATCAAAGATGTCTTAGCCTTTGTAAATCCAGGGCGAAAGTGAGGACTGCAGATGCTGGGGATCAGAGTCAAGATCAGAGTGGTGCTGGAAAAGCACAGCAGGTCAGGCAGCATCTGAGGAGCAGGAAAATCGACGTTTCGGGCAGGAGCCCTTCATCTTTGTAAATCCACTCTAACTCTCTCTGTTCAGGAGATATGTTCAGTCATTTTATTTGACTTTGCCTGCAAAACTTTGGTATTCCTTCCAAGTTCTCTTTTATATCCTCTTCTCAATGTTGTGCTGCTACTTATCTTTCTATCTCTACCAGTTTGGGGGAATCTTTACTGCTTTATATCTTCATATAAACCCCTAGTTATAATTCCATGCCATTTCACATGTCCCTATATTGTTTAATGACACAAATAGAGTTCTTGCCCTTTAAGAGTATGTTTAGATTAGATTAGATTACATTAGATTAGATTACATTACAGTGTGGAAACAGGCCCTTCGGCCCAACAAGTCCACACCGACCCGCCGAAGCGAAACCCACCCATACCCCGACATTTACCCCTTACCTAACACTACGGGCAATTTAGCATGGCCAATTCACCTAACCTGCACATCTTTGGACTGTGGGAGGAAACCGGAGCACCCGGAGGAAACCCACGCAGACACGGGAAGAACGTGCAAACTCCACACAGTCAGTCGCCTGAGGCGGAATTGAACCCGGGTCTCAGGCGCTGTGAGGCAGCAGTGCTAACCACTGTGCCACCGTGCCGCCCACAATGTGTACAAGTATTAATTACAGGTATTAAATTCTTCTTTCGACACCTCCCATTCTCATTTGTAGACACCTCCCGTTTCTCACCTGTAGACACCTCCCATTTCTCACCTATAGACACCTCCCATTTCTCACCTATAGACACCTCCCATTTCTCACCTGTAGACACCTCCCATTTCTCACCTGTAGACACCCCCCCCATTTCTCACCTGTAGACACCCCCCCCATTTCTCAACTGTAATTCCTGTTATCAATCAGTGGGAGTTGGTGGTGTAGTGGACCAGTAATCCAGAGGCGAGAGTGTTTCCAGGGGGCTTCTGTCCTTGTTGCGTTGGGAGGGGTGAGGTTCAAGGGCGGTGGTGTGTGAAGTGGAGGAGATGCGCTGGACGGCATCGTCAACCACGTGGGAAGGGAAGTTGTAATCATGGAAGAAGGAGGCCATCTGGGACTTTCTGAGGTGGAATTGGTCATCCAGGGAATAATGTTCTGGGAATAGGGGTTCAAATCCCTCCACGGCACCTGGGGTTTAAATTCAATGAATATTGGCGGAATTGGAAGCAAGCTTCGGTAATAGCAACCATTAAATGGTCATTGATTGGGCATAAATACCCAGTTGGTTTGCTGATGCCCTTGTGGGCAACAAAACCAGCTGGCCCTACTGCTCTGGTTTCCATGTGACTCCAGACCCACAGCAATATGATTGATTCTGAAAATGGTCGAGCAAAGCAGTTAGCGATGGGCAACAAATGAATTGAACTGAATTAGCTTCATTGTCACCTGTACTCAAATGAATACAGTGGAAAGTTTACAAGTCCCCACTTTCAGCACCATCTTAGGTACAGATTCTTCAAAACACGTTCTTAGGAAAAACAATGAGAAAAACAAAAAAAAAATCCAGTATTGCTGTCCTTGCCTGTGATGCCCACATCCCATGAAAGAATATAGAAAATTAGTTATGTCCTGTTTATTATGGTGAACTTTATCTTATAGCACTTGGTTCATGAGAGAAAGTGAGGACTGCAGATGCTGGAGGTCAGAGTCAAAACGTGTGTTGCTGGAAAAGCACAACCGGTCAGGAAGCATCCGAGGAGCAGGAGAGTCGATGTTTCAGGCGTAAGCCCTTCATGAGCTAACTGAAGCTCATGAACCCTTCAGCAACCTCATTCCGGATGAAGGGCTTATGCTCAAAACATCGACTCCCCTGCTCCTCGGGTGCTTCCTGACAGGCTGTGCTTTTCCAGCGCCACACTTCTTAACACTTGGTTCATGACTCATCCTCATAAACCACTTGGCCATTGTTCGCCCCTTTCCCATTATCAAGGGGCCTTGAATTATTTCACCAAAGTGACACCCTTTTACCTCAATAGCCATTTGCACGAGCCGCATCCAGCTGCCAGTGCTATCCCCGGTGAACGAGTCAGGGGGATGCTGCAAGGCTCAACCGTCAGGAGACAGCTAAAACACGAGCAAGGAACTTTAACCCAATGACTCCTCTGCCAACCCAGGCCAAAGCAGTAACCTTTTTAATCCGGCATTCACAGGCGCAAGATCATTGCCGTCCTCAGCCATGCCTGAGCGTACCTGCAGCTGAAGACCTGCCGGACGACCTCAGTGGTCTGCGGCCCCGTTTCTGGTATGGGTCCTCTGGGCTGGTTCTCTCCAGTGAGTACTCATTGAGCCAGGTCCCACTCGAGTGGTGGCCAGCAAACGTGGAGAACGAGCGTTTCATTGGACTGATGTCTTCTGTCGACTTCCGGGTCACACAGGAACAACACACATCAGAGAAGAAGGATCAGCAGCACTGAAATTACACACATACTAACACAAAGTGTTTTAATAACAAAGGCGTTATTATTATTTGGCCGTGAAGTACCTTTAGGTTTTGACTGGGCTCTCTCTATCCTTGTATGTAGTGAGGATTAGCACTGCCCACTTTCCCGACATCCTACCTGTGTGCTGTTATTTTATCGCCTACTCCCACTCAATCCTTTCAAAGGTCCCTTTGTTCCTGCCCCCGGTGTTTCCCTCTTCCAGGATATAAGAGGGGATCCTCTGCTTTGATCTTTTAAAATCAATTTTGAAGCATTTCCAACGCTTATAGCCAGCATTCGATTGATACCCATACTCAAACAGCCTGCCACAAAGTGAGACCAGTCCTATCATCCCATCAGATACAAAACTGAAACCAACCCTCAGCCCATTCGGGATCAGTTTCTGAATAGTTAAGTGGATGAACAATGTTAGTGAAGAGGGAAAGACAGAAAGAGATCCAATGCAATTGCCAGTGGAGAAAGTCATTATTTTGATTTGATTTATTATTGTCACATGGACCGAGATACAGTGAAAAGTACTGTTTGCCTGCTATAGAACATACGCACAGCACAGGAATGGGCCCTTCAGCCAACGGTGTTGTACTGAACAGGACGTCAAGTCCCTTCTGCCTGCCCTTGGTCCACATCCCTCCATTCCTTGCATGTGCTTATCTAAAAAATCCCTTAATCCCCCCAATTGTAGCTGCCTCCACTACCTCCCCTGGCAGAGTTCCAGGGCCTCCTCCACCGCCGTTCCCTCACCACCCGATGCCTGGAGGAAGAAAACGCCTCATCTTCCGCTTCGGAACACTTCAACCCCATGGCATCAATGTGGATTTCACCAGTTTCCTCCTTTCCCCTTCCCCCACCTCACCCCAGCTCCAACCATCACCCTGCAGGCACCCTGCCTCTATTCCTGATGGAGGGCTTTTGCCTGAAACGTCAATTTTCCTGTTCTTCGGATGCTGCCTGACCTGCTGTGCTTTTCCAGCACCACTCTAATCTAGAGTGTTCCAGACTCTGTATAGAAAAAATTGCCCCTTACATCTCCTTTTAACTGCCCCTTCACCTTAAATGCCTGCCCCCTAGCATTAGACATTTCAACGCTGGGAAGAAGATTCTGACCGTCAACTTATCTACGTATCTCCTAATTTTATCACATAGTCTGCCATTAGACACTACCTTTTGTTCGACACTAACAGTCTCCATTAACTAGTCAGATCATTATCAACTCCTTTGTCTGTCCAATTGTTCTTCTCTCTCTTTGGGCTCTGAGCCCCACCTTACTCCTTACCCTCCCCCTATTTTCTGCATATAAACCACCATTTTGTTCGCGACATCAGTTCTGAGGAAGGGTCACAATAACTCTGACTCCTCTTCACAGATTCTGCCAGACCTGCTGAGCTTTTCTAGCGACTTCCGTTTTTGTTCATAAATTTATAGACTTCTGTCAAGTTTCCCCTCAGCCTCCCCTGCTCCAGAGAAAACAACCCAAATTTTTCTAGCCTCTCCTTATAGCTCATGCCCTCTAATCCAGGCAGCATCCTGATAAACCTCTTTTGCATCGTCTCTAAAGCCTTCACATCCTTCCTGTAATTTGGTGACCAGAATTGAACACAATACTTGAAGTGTGGCCTAATCAAAGTCTTAAAAACTGCAACGTGATATCCTGACTTTGTACTCTATTCCCCGTCCAATAAAGGCAAGCATGCCATCTGGTTACTTTACCATCTTATCAACTTGCGTGGCCATTTTCAGGGAGCTGTGTACTTGTTTAGGATTCTGCCATTATCTGTATACTTTTCCTTAAGATTTGATCTTCCAAAGTGCAGGACCTCACACTTACTCAGATGAAATTCCATCCACCATTTCTCCGCCTATATCTGCAACTGATCTGTATCCCGCTGTATCCTTTGACAGCCTTCCACACTATCCACAACTCCACCAATCTTTGTATCATCTGCAAACTTACTCAACCACCCAGCCACATTTTCATCCAAGTCATTCACATGTCACAAACAGCAGAGGCCCCAGGATGGATCCCTGCAGAATTCCACTAGTCATGGACCTCCAGCCAGAAAAATAACTTTCCAACTCTACCCTTTGCCTTCTATGGGCAAGTCAATTCTGAATCCATGTGGCCAATTATATGTTGATCCCATGCATCTTAATCTTGTAGGTGAGCCAATTCTGAGGGACCTTACTAAAAACCCATGTGGACAACATCCACTGCTCTACCCTCATCGATCACCTTTGTCATTTCCTCGAAAAACATAATCAGGGTACTTGGACATGACCTGCCCTGCACAAAGCCATGCTGACCATCCCTAATTAGGCCATGCCTTTCCAAATGCGCGTAAACACCGAGAACTCTCTCCAATAGCTCCCCAACCACTGGTGTGAAACTCACCGGTCTACCATTTCCTGAATTGTCCCTATTTCCCTTCTTGAACTTCTTTCTCGATTTCAAAACGCCCTCGCGTATTAGCATGCTCTGCATGCTCCATACCCTTCTCCTGGGGGAATACCGATGCAAAGTACTCATTTAGGATCCTGTCTCCCATCTCCTCTGCCTCCAAACACAAGTTCCCTCCTTTATCCTTGAGTGGTTCTCCCTTCTCCCTCATTAGCCTTTTGCTTTTAATGTATGTATAGAATACCTTGGGATTTTCTTTAATCCTTCTTGCCCAGGTCAATTCATGGCCCCTTCCTGCTCTCTGAATTTCCTGCTTGAGTTCTTTCCTGCTTTTGTTTATACTCCTCAGTGGCCCTGTCCAATTTAGCTTCCTTAACCTTATATCTGCTTCTTTTTACCTTTTGACTAAAGTCACAACCTCCCTCGTTATGCAAGGATTGTCATCCTAGTCCTTCCTCCTTACTACAACATGCTGGTCCTGAACCCTGATCAGTAGGTCTTTAAACAGCTCCCACATAACAAACGTGGACTTGCCCAATTACAGCTCCTCCCAATTAACACTCCTTAGCTCCTGCCTAATATTTATGTAATTTGCTTGCCCCCAATTTGGTAACTTCCTGCAAGGTCCTGACTATCCAGGCAAAATTATGTCTGACATAGGCTCACCAGGATAACAAAACCAAATGCAGAGTTTAGTGTTACTGCTACAGAGAAGGTGCAGACAAAAGTCAACTCTAATAAATGAGAGGTGCATTCAGAAGTCTGATAACAGTGGGGAAGAAGCTGTTCTTGAATCTGTTGGTATGTGTTTTCAAATTTTTGTATCTTCTATATGATGGGAGAGTGTGGAAGAGAGTGTAACTAGGGTAGGAGGGGTCTTCGGTTATGTTGGGTGCTTCCCTGAGGAGGGTCATTGAAGGTTTGTGTTTTACAAACGGGGATACAGAGTACAGGACATCAGACATTGTTTTAGGATCTCTTGCTCTGGAAGGTGCAATAGAAACACTGAACATTGCCATGCCCAGAGGACATCAAAAATATTATTAATTATTTTTGGACATTACCTTCCTTTTCTCTTTAAGGAAATGGACTTTGCTGGACTTTTAAACTCCCGGTAGATGGGATATTATTAGACTGGAAAAGGTGCAAGGATGATACTGAGACTGGAGGGTTTGTGTTATAAGGAGAGGCAGAATAGGCTGGGGATTTTTTCCCTGGAGACTCATTGAGTCCTACAGCACAGAGACAGGCCCTTTGGCCCAAACTGGACCGTGCTGACCAAAATGCCCCTCTATGCTAACCCCATTTCCCTGCACTTGGCCCATATCCTTCTAAATCTTCCCTGAATTTGTCCAAATGCCTTTTAAATGTTGTTAATATACCTGTGTCAACCACTTCCACTGGCAGCTCATTCCATATGTGTACCACCCTCTGTGTAAAAATGTTGCCCCTCAGGTTCCATTTTATTCTTTCCCTCTAACCTTAAACTGATGCACTTCAGTTCTCAATTCCCCAACCCTGGGAAAGAGACTGAGTGTATTTACCCTATCCATGTCTCTCATGATGTTATACACCTCTATAAGATCCTCCTCAGTCTCCTACATTCTAAAGAAAAATGTTGTGGCTTGTCCAATCTGTCCATAAAACTCAGACCCTTGAGTTCTGGCAACATCCTTGTAGAACAAAGAACATTTCAGCCCTTCGGCCCTCCAAGCCTGTGCCAATCCAGATCCTCTACCTAAACCTGTTGCCTATGTTCTAAGGATCTGTATCCCTCTGCTCCCTGCCCATTCATGTATCTGTCTAGATACATCTTAAATGACGCTGTCGTGCCCACCTCTAACACCTCCTCTGGCAATGCGTTCCAGGCAGCCATCACCCTCTGCATGAAGAACTTTCCACGCATATCTCCCTTAAACATTTCCCCTCTCACCTTGAACTCGTGTCTTTTAATTTTCTTCAGCACTCTTTCCAGTTTAATAACATCCTTTCTAAAGCAAGGTGACCAAAACTGAACACAATGTTCCAAGTGCGGCCTCACCAACATCCTGTATAACTACAACATAACTGCTCAACTTCTATACTCAATGCCCTGACTGATGAAGGCCAGTGTGCCAACAGCCTTCTTCACTGCCCTGTCTACCCGTGACTCCACTTTCAGAGAACCATGCACCTGAACTCCAACGTCCCAATGTTCTTAACTACACTCGTTAAGGTCCTACCATTCACCATGAAACTCCTACCTTGATTTGACTTTCCAAAATGCAAGAACCTCACACTTATCTATATTAAACTCCATTAAACTTCTCGGCCCACTTCCTCAGCTGATCAAAGTCCTGATGCAATTTCCTCTGTCCATGATATCGCCTATTTTAGTGTCTTCAACAAACTTGCTAATCATGCCTTGTACATTCTCATCCAAATCATTGATATAGATAACAAACAGTAATAGACCCAGCACTGACCGTGAGGCACTCCACAAGTCACAGGCCTCCAGTCTGACGAGCACCCTTCCACTATTGCCCTCTGCTTCCTACCATCAAGCCAATTTTGTATCCAATTTCCCAGCTTCCCCTGGATTTCATGCGATCTAATCTTCCAGAGCAGGAGAAAGTGAGGACTGCACATGCTGGAGATCAGAGCTGAAAAATGTTTCCTGAATTTCGGGCTTATCCCCGAAACGTCGATTCTCCTGCTCCTTGGATGCTGCCTGACCTGCTGCACTTTTCCAGCATCACATTTTTCAGCTCTAATCTTCCAGAGCAACCTACCATGTGGAACCTTATCAAAGGCCTTACTAAAATCCATATGATTACATCTCTGCTCTGCCCTCAACAACCTTCCTGGTCACTTTATCAAAGAACTCTAACAAATTTGTGAGGCATGATCTCCCACTCACAAAGCTGTGCAGACTACTCCTAATCAAACCCAGTCTTTCCAAATGAATGTATATATTATCCCTCAGAATCTTCTCAAATAACTTAGTTCCCAGGTTTTCTTTGCAGCCCTTCTTGAATAACGGGACAACATTCACTACCCTCTAGTCTTCTGGGATCTCAACCGTGGCTAACGATGATGCAGAAATATCAGCCTGGGCTCCCACTATTTCTTCTCTCGCAGGGTTCTTGGATATATCTAGTCAGCACCAGGAGATTTATCCATCTTCATATATTTTAATATATCCAACACCTCCTCTACTGTGATATGGACTGTCCTCAAGATATGGCAACTAACTTCTCCAAGTCTTCATGTCTTTCTCCATGATAATCACAGGGGAGAAATATTCATTGAGGGCCTCATCATCTCCTGCGGTTCCACACATAAATGTCCACTATGGTCCTTGAGTGGTTCTATTCTCTCTCTTTAGTCATTCCTCCTTTTTTCAGGTCAAAGTCTCAATATTTCTTACCATCCAGTGTTCCCTATTCCTGCCAAACTTGCCCTTCACCCTCACACGAGATTATAGATCTTGAACTCTAGCTGTCTCACTTCTAAAGGCCTCCCACTGGCCAGAGGTCCCTTTGCCTGTAAACAAACTATTCCAATCAACTCCTGCAAGCCCCACTCTCCTTGCCCCAATTTAGAACTTAAACCTTTGGACCAGTTTTGTCCCCCTCCATCACTATTTTAAAACGTGGTCCCAAAGTACTCCCTCACTGTCACCTCAGTTACCTGGCCTGCCCTATTTCCCAAGAGGAGATCGAGTTTTGCCCCTTCCCAAGTAGGGCCCTCTATACATTGCTTGAGGGAACATTCCTAATGCACTTAACAAATTCCACCCCTTCTAAGCCTTTAATGCTCTGGCAGTCCCAGTCTTTGTTAGGAAAATTAAAATGCCCCACGATAACAATGCTACTGCTCCCAATCTCCCTCTATATGTGTTTCTCTAATTCCCATTGACTCTATTTGGGGGCCTATAGTATAACCCCAATAATGTCGCCATCCCCTTCTTATTTCTTAGCTCCACCCTCTAAGCCTCACTGAACGATCCTTCAGTTATTTCATTTCTGACTACTTGCTGTGATATTCGTCTTAATCAAAAATACAACTCCCCCTCCCCTCTTTCCCAGCACCTCTGTCCCACCTAAAGTACCTGCACCCTGGCCAATCCTGTCCCTCTCTTAGCCATGTTTCTGTAATAGCTGTAATATCCCAGTCCCATGTACCTATCCATATCCCAAGTTCATCCAACATACCTGTCAGCCCTCTTGCATTGAAATAGATGCAATTTAATCCAAACAGGCATTCCTTGCTCAGTGTTCCAGCTGCCCTGTCTGTTTAATTTCTGATACTGTATCTCCTTCTAGCCTCGCACTTATCTCCCTACTGTTAAGGATCTCACTTCCCTGCCAATCTACTTTAACCCCTCTGTAGTAAACTTGGCCGCCAAGATATTGGTCCCCCTCCTGTTCAGGTGCAACCCAACCCTCTTGAACAGGTCACCACTGCCCCAGAAAAGATCCCAATGTCCTTAAAACCTGAATCCCTGCATCCTGCACCAGTTCTTTAGCCACACATTTATCTGCCACATCCTCCAATTCTTACCCGCACCAGCATGTGGCACTGGAAATAATCCACAGATTACCACCGTCGAGGTCCTGGATTTTAAAAGATTTTCTTAGCTCACTATAATCACTCTGCAGGACCTCATCCCCTATTTCTACCAATGTCATTAGTGCCAATGTGCACAGTGACGTCTGGCTGTTCATCCTCCCCCTTGAGAATGTTCTTCCAGAGGTGACCTCATAGTGGTTTATAAAATCATGAGGGGCATAGATAAGGTGAATAGACAAGGCCTTTTCTCCACATTAAGGGGTGTCCAAAATGAGAGGACATCGGTTTAATGTGAGATGGGTAAGATTTAAAAGGGGCAACATTTTCTCACCAAGTGTGGCACCTATGTAGAGCAAGCTGCCAGAGGATGTGGTAGATGCAGTTACACCATTTAAAAGACATTTCGACAGGTACGTGAACAGGAAAGATTTAGAGGGATGGGGGCCGAATGCAGACAAATGATACTAGTTTAGTTTGGGAAGCCTGGTTGGCATGGGCGCATTGGATCGGAGGGTCTGTTTCCATGCTGGTTGGCTCCATGACTATGATTTACTGGCTAACTACATTCTGGAAGCCTCGGCAATGAAGTGGCAAAAGGACATGGCTAGTCGGATCAGCCTGGTGGAAGTTTGCAATTGTTGGTACAGCAGCAAGACAAAGAAAGCACAGATCGTTAGTCTCAGAGACTGCAACATTAACAAAAGCAACATTTCAAAGTGATTAAAAGTAATTAACTTTCTCTTAAGGTGTTCAGTGGATATTAACCAGAAAGAGAGAAACTTTGGGCGGCACAGTGGCACAGTGGTTAGCACTGCTGCCTCACAGTGCCAGAGACCCGGGTTCAATTCCCGCCTCAGGCGATTGACTGTGTGGAGTTTGCACGTTCTCCCCGTGTCTGTGTGGGTTTCCTCCGGGTGCTCCGGTTTCCTCCCACAGTCCAAAAATGTGCAGGTTAGGTGAATTGGCCATGCTAAATTGCCCGTAGTGTTAGGTGAAGGGGGCAATGTGGGGGAATGGGTCTGGGTGGGTTGCGCTTCGGCGGGTCGGTGTGGACTTGTTGGGCCGAAGGGCCTGTTTCCACACTGTAAGTAATCAAACCAACCATTATGCTAGGACCAGAAGTCGGCCAATCAGCCCAACAAGTCTGCTCTGCCATTCAATGAGATCATGTCTGCTCTGAAAATCCTCAATTCTGCTTTCCAGATTCTCGTATTGATAGAAAAATCAATCGCAACCTTGAAAATACTTTCTGACCGAACCTCAACTGCCCTCTGCGGTCACTACTGTCTGGGACAAGAAATTCCTCCTCATCTCTGTCTTAAATATGCGACTTCTCTGGTCCTGAATTCTCCCACAACGGGAAGTAACTTCTCTGCATCTATTCTGTCATGTCTCCGCAGATTCTTGTATATTTCAATAAGGTTTGATTAGATTAGATTCCCTACAATGTGGAAACAGGCCCTTCGGCCTAACCAGTCCACACGGACCCTCCGAAGAGTAACCCACCCAGACCCATTTCCCTCTGACTAATGCACCTAACACTACAGGCAATTTAGCCTGGCCAATTCACCCTAACCTGCACGTCTTTGGACTGTGGGAGGAAACCCACGCAAACACAGGGAGAACGTGCAAACTCCACACTGTAGCCCGAGGCTGGAATTGAACCTGGGATCCTAGTGCTGTCAGGTAGCAGTGCTAACCACTGAGCCACCGTGCCACCCCATTCGTTTGCCTGTCATTCTTCTAAATTCTAAATGAGTACTGGCCCGACCTACTCAACATCTCCCCATAAGACAGTCCAATGGGATCAGTCCAATGATCCTTTACTGGAAATGAATGCCAGGGTATCTTCTAAACCCTCCCCACCGCACCTTGAACCTGTGCCTCCCAGCAATTGACCCCTCCACCCTGTGAAAAAGCCTCGTACTTTCCACTCTATCTATACCATTGACAATCTTATAAACTCCTATGAGGTCATCCAATAACCACCTATGTTCCAGTGAAAACAATCCCAGTCTAGCCAACCTTTCTTCCTAGCTAAAAATCCCCCATACCAGGCAACGTCCTGGTAAACCTTTTCTGTATCCTCTCTAAAGCAACAACGTCCTTTCGGTAGTGAGGTGACCAGAACTGTACACAAGTCAGGTTTTTGCTTTACACAATGTTGAAGGTTTCCCGACAGCAAATGGCCATTTCCTGGAAGTAATTTACTTGGTAATCCCTCTTTACCAGTTTGCCTGCCAAGGAGAAACTACTCATAGCGTTCCAGCCGAGTTCTGACCAGTGCCTTGCATAATAGCAAGACATCCCTATTTTGATAACCCATTCCCTTTGGAATAAAGGCCAACATTCCATTTTTTGCCTTCTCTATGACTCACTGAACCTGTTGTGAGCTTTTTGGGATTCATATATTAGAACTCCCAGATCCCCCTGTTCTGTAGATTTCTGCAGTGTTACTCTATTGCTTTTTCCTACCAAAGTTCCTCGCCTCACATTAAATCATTGCTCACTGGGCAGTATCACGTGATCGAAGCCCCTCTGCTATTTGAAGAGTTTAAATTCTGACCTTATGAAATAGTCCATCTGAAACATCAACGCCACAACAGCAGCAAGAGAAAATAAAACTCCAGCCCGACACTCAGATTTGCATAAACCAAATGAAAAGTATTAAGTATACGTTTCCCCGAAATCTGAGGTTTTTGTGTTTGCCTGAAAAGCACAGGTTGTCAACTCTCAGCCTGCTGTACTCATGTAGATTTTGACTAATGATTGCAGGAGGCCTCCTGCGCCCCGCCCAGCTACCCCTCCAGCCTGGCTCTGCACTTGACCCCTCACTCTGCTCCTGCTCTTGCGCCCCTCCAACCCCTTTACTGGACCCTTAATGCTAACACTCATGAATTACTTAGCCTATTTTACACCACTCCTGGACTGAATGCAAGAATAAATAACTCTTGGACAACATTTTCAGAGAGGACTTGCTGAGCCCCACTTTAACAACTGACTTCACACAAACGGCAACAGGGTTTGGGGGAAAAAGAATTTCTTGAAGTTAAATTTGACCTGCTTACGGACAGAAGGCTTGGGAAATGATGGGGCCTTGTCTGTCTTTCTCTCTCTCAGTGGCTGTAACAATGGGTGAAAGAGGATTGAGAAAAAGGTTACAAAGAAAGATTCAGGAATGCTGGGATTGCCAATAAGACCATGAAGGTGTTTTCTTTTTAAAATGATGTGCAGTTCTGATGTCGAGCTGGCAGAGTTACAGAGTCATAGAGATGTACTGCATGGAAACAGACCCTTCGGTCCAACTCGTCCATGCTGGCCAGATATCCAACCCAATCTAGTCCCACCTGCCAGCACCCGGCCCATATTCCTCCAAACCCTTCCTATTCATATACCCATCCAGATGCCTTTTAAATGTTGCAATTGTACCAGCCTCCACCACTTCCTCTGGCAGCTCATTCCATACATGTACCACCCTCTGTGTGAAAACGTTGTCCCTTAGGTCTCTTTTATATCTTTCCCCTCTCACCCTAAACCTATGCCCTCTAGTTCTGGACTCCCTGACATCAGGGAAAAGACTTTGTCTATTTATCCTATCCATGCCCCTCATGATTTTATCAACCTCATGATTTTATAAACCTCTATAAGTTCACCCCTCAGCCTCTGACGCTCCATGGAAAACTGCCCTAGCCTATTTAACCTATAGCTATTTAACCTATAGCCTAGCCTATAGCTCAAATCCTCCAACCCTGGCAACATCCTTACAAATATTTTCTGAACCCTTTCAAGTTTCACAAAATCTTTCCAATAGGAAGGAGACCAGAATTGCACACAATATTCCAACAGTGGCCTAACCAATGTCCTGTACAGCCGCAACATGACCTCCCATCTCCTGTACTCAATACTCTGACCAATAAAGGAAAGCATAACAAATGCCTTCTTCACTATCCTATCTACCTGTGACTCCACTTTCAAGGAGCTATGAACCTGCACTCCAAGGTCTCTTTGTTCAGCAACACTCCCTAGGACCTTACCATTAAGTGTATAAGTCCTGCTAAGATTTGCTTTCCCAAGATGCGGCACCTTGTATTTATCTGAATTAAACTCCATCTGCCACTTCTCAGCCCATTGGCCCATCTGGTCAAGATCCTGTTGTAATCTGATGTAGCCCTCTTCACTGTCCACTACACCTCCAACTTTGGTATCATCTGCAAACTTACTAACTGTACCCCTTATGCTCACATCCAAATCATTTATGTAAATGATGAAAAGTAGAAGGTTTGCTCAGGTTATGGAAAGGAAATGATGAAGGAAATCAGGAATTTACTAGCACGGGGATCAAGAACAGGAGACATACCTTTACGTCACTGCGTGAACCGGAGAAAGAAGCACAGACATTAGTTTAGACAAAGACAGGAAAGAGGAGTTACCTCAGACTCCAGCTCCAGTCGAGGCATTGACACAGCTCGTCCTTGGTTTTCGATGGGGAGGTAATGGCTGTTGTGGGGATACCGCAGTCTTCCTTTTTCTAGCTCCTAGTACGTCACAAATTAAAGATGCACAGCCCAGATTAATGCAATATACTCCACTAACAACTGTATACAATCGAAATGTACCTTTCCAAATCAGTAGTCTGGCCACAATTGGAGTATTGGGTTCAGTTCCGAGCACCTTGTTCAAAGAAGGATGTTAAAATCCTGTAGAGACTTCAAAGGAGATTTAAGGAATGATACCAGGAATGAGGGATTTTAGATACAAGGAAAGATGAGAAAGATTGGGCTTATTCTCCTCTGCGCAGAGAAGGTGAATTGGCGATTTTATTGAGGCGTTCAAAACTATGGACAATTTTCATTGATATTCTGTTACCATTCATTGGTATATCACTAATATGGGCTCACACAATTTCAAGATTGTCAGCAAGACAGCTAGGAGTGATTTGAGGAGAAACTTGTTTACTTCGACAGTTAGAAAGTTTTGGAATGTGCTGCCTGGGAGAGTAGTGGAGGTGGATTCCAAAAGAAAGCTGGATATATAGTTGAAGGTCCTGAAGTTCGCAGGCTGTGGAAATCTGACTGGAGAATGGGACTAGCTGGCTAGCTCTTTCTGGAGCCGGTGCAGGCATGATGGTTCAAATGACCACCTTCTGTACTGTCAAATTCCATGATTCTCTGACCACAAACCTTACTTCATATTCTCCTGTCTTTTGGTCACAGTTCTGTGTTATCCCTGAAAATGTCTTGTCTTTCATTCTTTTTATTATAGGATGGCATGGCGGCTCAGTGGTTAGCCCTGCTGTCTCACAGCGCCAGAGACCGGGGTTCGATTCTTACCTCGGGTCACTGCCTGTGTGGAGTTTGCACATTCTGCGTGGGTTTGCTCCGGTTTTCTCCCACGTTCCAAACGATGTGCAGGCCAGGTGAATTGGTCATGTTAAATTGCCCATAGTATTAGGTGCATTAGTCAGGGGGAAATGGGTCTGGGTGGGTTACTCTTCGGAGGGTCGGTGTGGACTGGTTGGGCTAAAGGGCCTGTTTCCACACTGTAGGGAATCTAATCTAATATCAAGTAAATATTTTTAATTGGAAAACCCTGTGCAGGGTTATTTGTCACTGGTTATATTTCCAAATCAGCTCTAAATTTCTATACCATTTCTTCTTTCAGAAAATGACATTCGGTTTGTAATGACCGAACCAACCCAGTGAATTTGAGTTTGAAAAGATATTCCCTTAGTTACCTCCAGGCCTCAGCCTGTCAGAGAAAGCTGAGGTTCTACACAATGTGATTGCTTTCAGGCAAACTTTAGAGCCAATCTGTACATTCGGAGCACGTGTACCTTGCACGGTGAACTGGCTCATGGTTTGTGCATTCACAGGATCCGGCCATGAAAACAGTTTGGAAAATATTGAAAAACTGCCTTCTCCAAAAGACTTGGAACACCCTCACTAAACTGAAACACCCTCACTAAACTGAAACACCCTCACTAAACTGAAACACCCTCACTAAACCGAAACACCCTCACTAAACTGAATCCTCAAACCTTAGTTAGATTCATAGCACAGTGCAGAAGGAGGCCATTTGGCCCATCGATTCTGCGCTGACACTGAAGGCCATCCCACCCACCCACTCTATCCAGATAACCCTTCACTCCATGGCTAATCCACCTAGCCTGAACGTCTGTGGACACTATGGGCAATTTAGCAGGGCCAATCCACCTGACCTGCACACCTTTGGACTGTGGGAGGAAACTGGAGCACCCAGAGGAAACCCACGCAGACACGGGGAGAATGTGCAAACTCCACACAGACAGTCGCCAGAGGCTGAAACCGAACCCAAGTCCTGCTAACCACAAAGCCATCGTGCCAAAAATTAAAAATGAATGTTTTACGTAGTGAATTAATCAGACAATCATCATCTGTGAATTGCACTGTGCTTGAATCTAGATATAAGACACGTTAACATAGAAACGATTGTTGAAAATGTAATTATCAAAAGGTTCTCTGAGCAATTTATTGACTTTAAGGAATTTTTGTTTTAACACTCAGCAAACTGCACATTTATACACGTCAGAGCATTGTTGGTCAATTTTGATTTGCTTTTGAAATGTTGGGCAGCAAATTCATGAAAGATGCTTTCTTTGCTGGTGGACTCATGATTTGCGACTTGCCTGAGCATGAAGCCAGCAAATACATCCCCCTGTATTCCATTTTAAATGATTCTGGAGGGGGATAAATAAAATGGACAGCGGGGAAGGGGAGAGAGGCAGCTGAATGTACACTGGGGCTATGGAGAGTGAGGTGGGAGAACAGATAATGGCTTTTCCTTCCCACTGTCCCCTGACCTCTCTCCCTTCTCATCGCAACCACCCATCTCCCCTCAAACACCTCCCCAAACACCCCCTGCCGACTCGTCACTGTGGGAAGCAAGAGAGGAAATTGCAGTACCATTGGCAATGATCTTTTCGTCTTCACTGTCAACGGGGGTGGTACCAGGGGACTGGAGAGTGGCGAATGTTGTGCCCCTGTTCAAAAAAGGGAATAGGGATAACCCCGGGAATTACAGGCCAGTTAGTCTTACTTCTGTGGTAGGCAAAGTAATGGAAAGGGTACTGAGGGATAGGATTTATGAGTATCTGGAAAGGCACTGCTTGATTAGGGACAGCCAGCACGGATTTGTGAAGGGTAGGTCTTG
>NC_057720.1:92702282-92708851 GCF_004010195.1 Chiloscyllium plagiosum | reverse complement strand
TTTTTCCCCGGGTACAATAGAGTGTTACAAGGGGACATAAATTTACGGTGAAGGGTGGAAGGTATAGGGGAGATGTCAGGGGTGGGTTCTTTACCCAGAGAGTGGTGGGGGCATGGAATGCGCTGCCTGTGGGAGTGGTAGAGTCGGAATCTTTGGTGATCTTTAAGCGGCAATTGGATAGGTACATGGATGGGTGCTTAAGCTAGGACAAATGTTCGGCACAACATCCGTGGGCCGAAGGGCCTGTTCTGTGCTGTATTGTTCTATGTTCTATGTTCTATGTCACTTCCCCTTCCTGGACCTTCCCTCCAACCCTTACCTGAACTGGAAGTGGCACCGTGTCTCTTTGCCACCTCCACACCCCCAAACTGTCATTTCTTTTCTCTCCACTCACTCTAAATCCACCCCCCTCCCCCCCACCCCACCCGATTACTCCAATGCTCCAACCTCCCCCTTCCCACCTCGGTGACTCAGCAGTGTCAGCAACACAGTCTAATTTTCAATACGGCCAGCCCTCGCGGCAACAATGGTGCATCTATCAGACCCAACGGACATGTTTTGGCCCTGTGGAATACACAGCCTTTTCCACACATGCACCTTGATCTGCTCTGATCCCGAGTTTGAATACAAGCTGATTCCTTACCTTTAGCCGCTGGTCACGGAATTCCTCGGCTTGCCTTGTTGACATCCTACTATGCTGGAACATAATCGATGGGGGCAAGGGCACCAGAGGCGCAAACTCACTTCTGCTATCCCTGCCAGGGGCATTGGAATGAAAGACAGAATCCACATAAGCGCCACTCGCAACCGCAGCTTTTGCCGAATCATTTGACAGACATTGAACTGCTTTGGAGGACTGGTCGCTATCGCCTGGCAAGAAACTGTATAGGTCACTTCCAGACAAGGATGATTCCCAAAAGCAGCAATATCAGAATAACTGGGCGACCTGCTGTTTGGGGGATCAACGACATGGAGCAGTGTGCACATGCCATGGATTGGAAAGTGCCACTTCCCTGGATCGCTTCCCTGAGAGACAGAGGGGCGCTCAGTTTGACATCTCATCCGAGAGACGTCTCTACAACAGTGTGGCACTCCCTCATCACTGACTCGCCAACAGTGTGGCACTCCCTCAGCACTGACCCACCAACAGTGTGGCACTCCCTCATCACTGACCCACCAACAGTGTGGCACTCCCTCAGCACTAACCCACTAACAGTGCGGCACTCCCTCATCACTGACCCACCAACAGTGCGGCACTCCCACAGCACTGACCCACCAACAGTGCAACACTCCCACAGCACTGACCCACCAACAGTGTGGCACTCCCTCATCACTGACCCACCAACAGTGCGGCATTCCCACAGCACTGACTCACCAACAGCGCGGCACTCCCACAGCACTGACCCACCAACAGTGCGACACTTCCACAGCACTGACCCACCAACAATGTGGCACTCCCTCATCACTGACCCACCAACAGTGCAGCACTCCCACAGCACTGACCCACCAACAGTGTGGCACTCCCACAGCACTGACCCAACAACAGTGCAACACTCCCACAGCACTGACCCACCAACAGTGTGGCACTCCCTCATCACTGACCCACCAACAGTGCGGCATTCCCACAGCACTGAGCCACCAACAGTGCGGCACTCCCTCATCACTGACCCACTACCAGTGTGACACTCCCACAGCACTGACCCACCAAAGTGTGGCACTCCCTCATCACTGACCCACCAACAGTGCAGCATTCCCTCAGCACTGACCCACCAACAGTGCAGCACTCCCTCAGCACTGACCCACCAACACTGCGGCACTCCCTCAGCACTGACCCACCAACGGTGTGGCACTCCCACAGCACTGTCCCACCAACAGTGCAGCACTCCCTCATCACTGACCCACCAACAGTGCAGCATTCCCTCAGCACTGACCCACCAACAGTGCAGCACTCCCTCAGCACTGACCCACCAACAGTGCGGCACTCCCTCAGCACTGACCCACCAACAGTGCAGCATTCCCTCAGCACTGACCCACCAACAGTGCGGCACTCCCTCAGCACTGACCCACCAACACTGCGGCACTCCCTCAGCACTGACCCACCAACACTGCGGCACTCCCTCAGCACTGACCCACCAACACTGCGGCACTCCCTCAGCACTGACCCACCAACAGTGCGGCACTCCCTCAGCACTGACCCACCAACACTGCGGCACTCCCTCAGCACTGACCCACCAACACTGCGGCACTCCCTCAGCACTGACCCACCAACACTGCGGCACTCCCTCAGCACTGACCCACCAACACTGCGGCACTCCCTCAGCACTGACCCACCAACACTGCGGCACTCCCTCAGCACTGACCCACCAACACTGCGGCACTCCCTCAGCACTGACCCACCAACACTGCGGCACTCCCTCAGCACTGACCCACCAACACTGCGGCACTCCCTCAGCACTGACCCACCAACACTGCGGCACTCCCTCAGCACTGACCCACCAACACTGCGGCACTCCCTCAGCACTGACCCACCAACACTGCGGCACTCCCTCAGCACTGACCCACCAACGGTGTGGCACTCCCACAGCACTGTCCCACCAACAGTGCAGCACTCCCTCAGCACTGACCCACCAACGGTGTGGCACTCCCACAGCACTGTCCCACCAACAGTGCAGCACTCCCTCAGCACTGACCCACCAACGGTGTGGCACTCCCACAGCACTGTCCCACCAACAGTGCAGCACTCCCTCAGCACTGACCCACCAACGGTGTGGCACTCCCACAGCACTGTCCCACCAACAGTGCAGCACTCCCTCAGCACTGACCCACCAACGGTGTGGCACTCCCACAGCACTGTCCCACCAACAGTGCAGCACTCCCTCAGCACTGACCCACCAACGGTGTGGCACTCCCACAGCACTGTCCCACCAACAGTGCAGCACTCCCTCAGCACTGACCCACCAACGGTGTGGCACTCCCACAGCACTGTCCCACCAACAGTGCAGCACTCCCTCAGCACTGACCCACCAACGGTGTGGCACTCCCACAGCACTGTCCCACCAACAGTGCAGCACTCCCTCAGCACTGACCCACCAACGGTGTGGCACTCCCACAGCACTGTCCCACCAACAGTGCAGCACTCCCTCAGCACTGACCCACCAACGGTGTGGCACTCCCACAGCACTGTCCCACCAACAGTGCAGCACTCCCTCAGCACTGACCCACCAACGGTGTGGCACTCCCACAGCACTGTCCCACCAACAGTGCAGCACTCCCTCAGCACTGACCCACCAACGGTGTGGCACTCCCACAGCACTGTCCCACCAACAGTGCAGCACTCCCTCAGCACTGACCCACCAACGGTGTGGCACTCCCACAGCACTGTCCCACCAACAGTGCAGCACTCCCTCAGCACTGACCCACCAACGGTGTGGCACTCCCACAGCACTGTCCCACCAACAGTGCAGCACTCCCTCAGCACTGACCCACCAACGGTGTGGCACTCCCACAGCACTGTCCCACCAACAGTGCAGCACTCCCTCAGCACTGACCCACCAACGGTGTGGCACTCCCACAGCACTGTCCCACCAACAGTGCAGCACTCCCTCAGCACTGACCCACCAACGGTGTGGCACTCCCAGCACTGACCCACCAACAGTGCGGCACTCCCTCATCACTGACCCACCAACAGTGCGGCACTCCCTCAGCACTGACCCACCAACAGTGCGGCACTCCCTCAGCACTGACCCACTAACAGTGCGGTACTCCCTCAGCACTGACCCACCAACAGTGCGGCACTCCCTCAGCACTGACCCACTAACAGTGCGACACTCCCTCAGCACTGACCCACTAACAGTGCGACACTCCCACAGCACTGACCCACTAACAGTGCGACACTCCCTCAGCACTGACCCACCAACAGTGTGGCACTCCCAGATTTTTTTTTGCATTCATCCACAAGATGGGGGTGTATCTGGCTAGGCCAGCATTTATTGCCCATTCCTAACTGCCCAGAGGACAATTAAGAATCAACCACCTTGTTTGGATCTGGAATCACATCTAGGCCAGGCCAGGCAATGACGGCGGTTTCCTGTCTTAAAGGACATTAATGAAGTAGATGGGCATTTTCCAACAATTGATAACAGTTTCATGGCCATCATTAGACACTTAACGCCACATTTTTTTTTCACTACATTCAAATTCCACCTCCTGCCATGACAGAATTTGAACCCATGACCTGGGTTTCACAAACAACAGACCAGCAATAATACCGCTAGGCCATCGTCACCCGTTATAAGGTAAGCAGCTTCTCCACACACTCACAAGTGGGTAGATTGACAAAGACAGTCACAGCGACAAGAGATTTGCTTGCACCAATTCTTAAAGAGAACGAGTTCCGAGCCAGAAGCCCATCTGACAACGGGCTCAACCGGAACAGGCCGAGTGTCCGGTCGCTGCGGAGGGGTGACCAAGCTCAGGAATGACTGGGAAAGGGTGTGGAGGGTCTGGAGTAGGTTAGGGGGTGATCAGGAGTTGATAAAGAGATGGACGGTCACCAGTGAGTGAATGGTGTGGAGGGTTAGGAGTGGGGCAAAGCGATACTGGGGGGGGTTAAGTAAGTGGGCAAAGAGTTGGCAATCAAATATAACCTGGGAAGATGCTTTTACAGTTGTGGGGGGGGGGGGGGGGGAGGGGGTGGGGGACGGAAACTGCAGACCAGCTACAACACAAAGAGACTTGAGAGCACTTGTGCACCGAACACCAAAAGGGTAGGGCAGGGGATGTTGTCTCCAAGAACTTTACAAAAGCATTTGACAAGTTCCCTCACAGTGGACTGGTCCAGAAGATTAAGTTACATGAGATGCATGGTGAGTTGGCAAGTTGGATGTAAAACAGGCTGGGTCTTAGAAGATAGAGAGTAGTTATGAAGAGGTGTTCTTCTGTCTGGAGATCAGTGACCAATGGTTTTCCAAAGATCAGTGCTAGGACCTCTGGGGTTGCTTATAATTATGTAAATAACTTGGATACAAATGTAGGTGTTTTGATGTTTGCAGATGACATGAGAATTGGTGGAGCTGTGGATAGTGAAGAAGGTTATGAAAGAATACAGCAGGGTCTGGGTCAGTTCGAAAGTTGGGCAAAGAAATGGCAGACAGAGTTTAATCTGGACAAGTGTGAATTGTATTTCAAGAGGTCAATTGCAAGAAGGAAGTATACAGTTAATAGCAGGACCCTTACGAGCAGTGACATACAGAGGGTCCTTGGGCTGCAAGTCTGTAGCTCACTTAAAGTGACAACACAAGTGGATAAGGGGGTTAAAGTAAGCCTATGCCATGGTGGTCTGCAGCAGGTGGGGCATTGAGTAAAAAAGCTGGCAAGCCATGTTGCAGATGTAAAAAAACGTTCGGCACATTTTAGAGTTTTGTGTGGAGTTCTGGTTGCCATACTATAGGAAGGATATAGAGGATTTGTAGAGGGTGCAAAGAGATTTACCAGGATGTTGCCTGGTTTGGAGCATTTAAGCAACAAGGAGAGGTTGGACAAACCTGGATTGTTTTCGCTACAGCATTGCAGTCTGAGGGGTAACCTGACAGAATTATACAAAATTATGGATAGGGTGGATATTCAGAGCTTTTTCTCAGGATGGAAATATCAAAGACTAGGGGGCTTAGGTTTAAGGGGAGAGGGGAAAAGCTCAAGAGAGGTGTGCAAGGTTACAAACTGGGTGGTTAAGTGCCTGGAACACGCTATCAAGTGAGGTAGCTGAAAATGTGTTGCTGGAAAAGTGCAGCAGGTCAGGCAGCATCCAAGGATCAGGAGAATCGACGTTTCGGGCCTGAGCCTGAAGAAGGGCTCATGCCCGAAACATAGAACATAGAACATAGAAGAATACAGCGCAGTACAGGCCCTTCGGCCCTCGATGTTGCGCCGATCCAAGCCCACCTAACCTACACTAGCCCACTATCCTCCATATGCCTATCCAATGCCCGCTTAAATGCCCATAATGAGGGAGAGTCCACCACTGCTACTGACAGGGCATTCCATGAACTCACGACTCACTGAGTAAAGAACTTACCCCTAACATCTGTCCTATACCTAACCCCCCCCCCCCCCCTTAATTTAAAGCTATGCCCCCTTGTAATAGCTGACTCCATACATGGAAAAAGATTCTCACTGTCGACCCTATCTAAACCCCTAATCATCTTGTACACAAAAATTGGTGAGCACTTGCTGGGATTTCATGTCCTCTGGTTACAGATTCTCCCAAACGTGAAATAAAAAGCAGGGACAAAGGTAATTATTGCAGATGACATGAAAATTGGTGGAGTTTGGGTGAGTGTGCAAGAATATCTAGGTTGCAGGAGGTTACAGATTAGTTGGAAAGATGTGCAGAGAAATGACGAATTGAGTTTAACCTGGACATGTGTCAGATTATGGAGTTTAGGATGGCAAATTCAAGAAAAAATAGGATACTGAGGGACATTTATGTACAGAATTATCTTGGTGCAAGTCAGTAATTCCCTGAAAATGGCAACAGAAGTGTTCCAGATGGGAAAGAAAGCAAATGGAAC
>NC_057720.1:92700800-92702087 GCF_004010195.1 Chiloscyllium plagiosum | reverse complement strand
TATTTTTTGCAGTCGTCTACCATGGGGAACCTTATCAAACGCCTTACTAAAATCCATATACACCACATCTACCGCTTTACCCTCGTCTACCTCCTTAGTCGCCTTCTCAAAGAATTCAATAAGGTTTGTGAGGCACGACCTGCCCTTCACAAAACCATGCTGACTATCGTTGATCACATTATTCCTATCCAGATGTTCATAAATCCTATCCCTTACAATTCTCTCTAAGATTTTGCCCACAACAGAAGTGAGACTCACCGGCCTATAGTTACTAGGGTTATCCCTACTCCCCTTCTTGAACAAGGGAACCACATTTGCTAGCCTCCAATCTTCTGGCACTACTCCTGTAGACAACGTCGATTCTCCTGATCCTTGGATGCTGCCTGACCTGCTGCGCTTTTCCAGCAACACATTTTCAGCTCTGATCTCCAGCATCTGCAGACCTCACTTTCTCCTATCAAGCGAGGTAGCAATGTTTCAGAGGTACTTAGATGGAGACATGAACAGGGCAGGCGATAGAAGGATAGGGATTAATTTAAGATGGCATCATGGTTGGCACAGGTGTGGTGGGCAGAAGGACCTGTTCCTCTGCTGTCAAATGTTCTACGTCTTACTGCAATTATACAGGGTGATGGCGAAGCAACACCTGGAGTACTGTGAATAGTTTCGGTTCCTTATTTCAGGAAAGATATCACTCCATTGGCGGCAGAGAGGTTTCAGAGGTTCAGACAAGGTTCGCTCGAATGGTCCCTGGTCTGGAGGGATTGTCTTTTGAGCAAAGGTTAAACATCGCTGGGACTCTACTCATTGGAGTATAGCAGAATGAGAGGTGAAACATCATTGAAACATCACCGGTTATTAAGGGGCTTGATAGGGTCAATGCTGAGACAATCTTTCCCCTAATGTGAGAGCTGAGCACCAAAGAGCAGAGTCACAGTATAAAGGGGTGCCAAACTAAAACTGAGATGAAGAAGAATTTCATTACTCGGCAGGTTGATTGTCGTGGAACCCCTTGCCACAGAGGAGAGCTCTTGCACATAGTTAAGGCTGAGATCGATAGGCTCTTGATCAGTCAGGGAATCAAGAGCTCTGGGGATAGGGCATGAAAGTGGAGGTGAGGAATGTGGTATCAGCCCATGATCCTGTGGAATGGGGGAGCAGGTCTGAGAGGCTGAACAGCTTCACACTGTTCCCATTTTTTGTGGTTTCATAATCAGGATTGGGGCAGTGGGTCAGGAGTCGGTGAATGGGGTGGAGGGTCAGGACTAATGACTGGGTGAAGGGTGA
>NC_057720.1:92681875-92700300 GCF_004010195.1 Chiloscyllium plagiosum | reverse complement strand
GGTGAGGTGTCACTGAAAAAACTACAAATGATATCAGTGAGTTACATCCCACCATCAGACTTAACATGGACTACTCTTCAGTATCTGTCTCACTCTTGGACACATACATCTCCACCAAGGATGGGTACCCAGCACCTTACTCTATCACAAACCAATGGATAACCTCACAATGCTACACTTCTCCAGCTTCCACCTGAAACATATTAGAACAGCCATCCCCTACGGACAAGCCCTACACATAATACCAGACCTGTCCAATAGACAATAGGTGCAGGAGTAGGCCATTCTGCCCTTCGAGCCTGCACCACCATTCGATATGATCATGGCTGATCATCCTTAATCAGTATCCTGTTCCTGCCTTATCTCCATAACCCTTGATTCCACTATCCTTGAGAGCTCTAACCAACTCTTTCTTAAATGAATCCAGAGACTGGGCCTCCACTGCCCTCTGGGGCAGAGCATTCCACACAGCCACCACTCTCTGGGTGAAGAAGTTTCTCCTCATCTCTGTCCTAAATGGCCTACCCCTTATTTTTAAGCTGTGTCCTCTGGTTCGGGACTCACCCATCAGCGGAAACATGTTTCCTGCCTCCAGAGTGTCCAATCCTTTAATAATCTTATACAGATGAGGAGGAATGTGATGGGCACCTGGAATTACTCAAGGATGCCCTCATAATAACAGGGGACAGTGCTCACCTCATTGACCACCAGTTTCAACGTGTCACAGAAAGAAACTGTAATGACCTCCTCAGGAGACAGACAAGGGCTGTACCCTTCGTTGTTCAGTACTTCCCAGGAGCTGAAAAACTACACCATGTTCTTCGCAGCCTGCAACACATTATCCATGAGGATTAGCACCTTGCCAAGACATAGTGTCCCTACAGTGTGGATACAGGCTCTTCGGCCCAAGAAGTCCAAGGAGTAGCCCACCCAGACCCATTCCCCTTTGCTATTACTCTACATTTACCCCTGACTAATGCACCTAACCTACACATCCCTGAACACCAAGGGCAATTTAGCATGACCAATTCACCGAATCTGCATATCTTTGGACTGTTTGAGGAAACCAGAGCACCCAGAGGAAACCCACGCAGACACAGGGAGATTGTGCAAACTCCATACAGACAGTCACCCGAGGCTGGAATCGAACCCAGGCCACTTCTCGCCTTTAAACAACCACCAAACCTCAAACAGATCATTGTTCGCAGCAAACTGCCCAGCCTTCAGGATAACATCAACCATGACACTGCACAACCCTGTCATGGCAGCCGCTGCAAGACGTGTCAGTGTTGACATGGATACCACCATCACACATGGGTACACCTCCCACCATGTACGCACCAGATACTCATGTGACTCGGCCAACATGGTCTATCTCATACGCTGCAGGCAAGGGTGCCCTGAGGCATGGTACACTGGTGAGACTGAACAGCTGTTAATACAACGGGTGAATGGACACTGCACAACGGATCACCAGATAGGAGTGTTCCCTCCCAGTCAGAGAACACTTCAGCAGTCCAGGACATTTGGCCTCGGATCTTCAGGTGACCATCCTCCAAGGCGGATGTCGGGATAAGCAACAACGCAACATGGCCGAGCAGAGGCTGATAGCCAATTTCAGTACCCATGGGGAGGGCCTCAACCGGGACCTTGGGTTCATGTCACATTACAGGTGACCACACTGCAATACACACACACACTTGACCAAGTTTAAACACACTCTTTCACATGCACTCACACCCAAATGCACACATTCACATGCACACGCTTGCTCTGTCTCTCCTGCGTGCGCACACATATAAGTTGATGATTAGATTAGATTACTTTACAGTGTGGAAACAGGCCCTTCGGCCCAACAAGTCCACACCGACCCGCCGAAGCGCAAACCACCCATACCCCTACATTTACCCCTTACCTAACACTACGGACAATTTAGTATGGCCAATTCACCTGACCCTGCACATCTTTGGACTGTGGGAGGAAACCGGAGCACCCGGAGGAAACCCACGCAGACACGGGGAGAACGTGCAAACTCCACACAGTCAGTCGCCTGAGGCGGGAATTGAACCCGGGTCTCTGGCGCTGTGAGGCAGCAGTGCTAACCACTGTGCCACCGTGCCACCCACAAGTTTATGGGGTGAATTTGTGTTTGCAGAATTACATTTTATTTGCTCAAAAACTGCATAAATCCATGCAAGATTCTGTAAGTCCCACATTAGAAAAGGGAACCAGTCTGACTCAACATTGAGATACAGACAGATGGTAATCTCACACCATCTGTGTGTGTCTGAGCTGAGATGGCACCTATTATTCGAAAAGCTGAAGCTATCTTGAGAATGTAACTTAAAAGGAGTTCTGAGATTTACATATTAAAGAGCCCAAACTAACATATCCCATTCTAAAAGATGACTTAATCTAAATTTGTTTAATATATCATTATAGCACCATGACACTGTCACCCTTTTGCTATAAATTATGTCCTGTACCACAACTACCTGATGAAGAGGCGGCTCCTCAAAAGCCAGCGCTTCCAAATAAACCTGTTGGACTACAACCTGGTGTTGTGTGATTTTTAACTCTGTGGTAGAACAAAGAATGGTTTTCGCTGTCTCCCACTTCCCAATGGCAATGGCCCAATGTGATGTCTGTATCAAAACCTCTTGGCTGAACTCACGACTAGTCCCGTTCACCTATCATCCCCATCACATGCTCCTTATTGAACGGGGCCTTCATTTTAACATTCTCACCCGTGTTTTCAAATCTCACCACCCTACCAATCCGTTCTCCTCTAACTCTGACCTCCTGAGCTCCTTTGAATATAATCGCTCAGCCATTAGGCCTTCGGCTGCCTCAGTCCCAGACTCTGGAATCCCCTCCTTATGCTTCTCCATCTTTCTCTTTCTCTTCCTGGAGACTCTCCTTCAAAAACCCCTTTCTCTTTGGCCAAGAATGTTTCGGTTGTTTTGACGGTACTTTGTGAAACCGAAAATGAGTTTTGGCATCCACATATGTGCAGTTAAATATGGAAATTGGAAGGGAGAAGGGTTCCAATTTTCACCAATGCTTGGGAATCAATCCTTTGACTGGAACTTCAACTTTTAACATGCTCTACGCACGTTCAGCTGACCTGAGTGCCTGTTTGGCGAGAGGCTACTCCTGAACTCATTGCTGAACAGCGCTGAGCAGTAGAGATTGTTGGTGTGTTGGTAGGAAGGATGTTTAGGCCAGTGAAGCTCTGACCCAATTTGGCCGGGCTGCTGCCTGGTGTGTGGGAATACAAATGGGAATGATGGGAAAGCTTATTTGCATTAGCATCTTCCTACAGGATCCCATTACGCTGCCAACTTCTCTTCTTGCTCCCCACATCAGCTGAGATTGTTAGTGATGACCCTCTCTACAGCTACCTTCCACCATTCTTTCAACCCTGCTGTCAGCGCCTCTCCCTCCCTCCAAATCTCCTTCACTCCTCTATCCCAGCAACAACTGGCCCCATCTCCTTCCCCCCTCCAAAGCACTTGGGCATGTTGCCACTTCCTAAGCCTGCACCATCTTTCCTGACAGCTCCAAGTCTGATGGTTTGATCTGTCAACATCTTATCTTCAACCAGCTATGCTCTGAGGAAAACTTGCATTCATATAGCGCCTTTCACATCCTTGCTCCCACGATCCTCATGAAGCACTTTACTGCCAATTATTATTGGAGGACATCACGGTTGTACATAAGTTATGTGACGGCCAGTTTGCGGCACAGCAAGCTCCCACAAAGTAAAAACTGAGTAGATAGTGGCATTCTCAATGATGCTGATTGGGGGTAAATGTTAACCAGCAATCTGGGGCAAGGGGGGTGTGCTGCCCTGCTCTTCGTCGAATAGTGCTGAAAATGTGTTGCTGGAAAAGCGCAGCAGGTCAGGCAGCATCCAAGGAGCAGGAGAATCAACGTTTCGGGCATGAGCCCTTCTTCAGGAATGAGGCAAGTGTGCCAAGGGGGGAGGTGTGGGCGCAAGTTTTGCATTTCTTGCGGTTGTAGGGGAAGGTGCCGGGAATGGAAGTTGAGTTGGTGGTGGGTGTGGACCTGAACAAGGGAGTCACGGAGGGAGTGGTCTTTTCGGAACGCTGATAGGGGAGGGGAGGGAAATATATCCTTGGTGGTGGGGTCCGTTTGGAGGTGGTCCGTTGGTGGACCCCACCACCAGAGATATATTTCCCTCCCCTCCCCTATCAGCGTTCCGAAAAGACCACTCCCTCCGTGACTCCCTCGTCAGGTCCACCAACCCAACCTCCACTCCCGGCACCTTCCACTGCAACTGCAAGAAATGGAAAACTTGCGCCCACACCTCCCCCCTCACTTCCCTACAAGGCCCCAAGGGATCCTTCCATATCCACCATAAATTCACCTGCACCTCCACACACATCATTTACTGCATCCGCTGCACCCGATGTGGCCTCCTCTATATTGGGGAGACAGGCCGCCTACTTGCGGAACGTTCAGAGAACACCTTTGGGACACCCGGACCAACCAACCCAACCACCCCGTGGCTCAACACTTCAACTCCCCCTCCCACTCCACCAAGGACACGCCCCCACCCCCACTCCCCCCTCCCCCCTCCAGCCTATCACCCTCACCTTAACCTCCTTCCACCTATCACATTTCCAATGCCCCTCCCCAAGTCCCTCCTCCCTCCTTTTTATCTTAGCCTGCTGGACACACTTTCCTCATTCCTGGAGAAGGGCTCATGCCCGAAACGTCAATTCTCCTGCTCCTTGGATGCTGCCTGACCTGCTGCGCTTTTCCAGCAACACATTTTCAGCTCTGATCTCCAGCATCTGCAGTCTTCACTTTCTCCTTCGTCGAACTGCCATTGAATATTTTACAGTCTCCTGAGAGGGCAGATATTAGATCATCTTATCTGAAAGATGGCCCCTAAACAGTGCGGCAATCCTTCAGTACTGACCCTCTGACAATGTGGCACTCCTTCAGTACTGACCCTCTGACAGTGTAGCATTCCCTCTGTACTGGCCCTCTGACAATGCGGTACTGACCTGCTGACTGTCCAGCATTCCCTCTGTACTGTTGACCTGTAATCTCGATGACAGCTCCTACTGGCCCACTCCAGGAATGCACTTTGAACTCTCATTGTCAGCACCCTCTCCATCTCAGCCAATCTCCGCCCTGTTCTCCAAGGATCTGTGCCCAAAAAGATGCTTTGCTCACAGCTTTGAAATGCTGCCCTGACAAACCGATCACTCTGATAATGTGCCACTCAGTGATATGCCCCATCTCCTCCAATCTCTGGTAAAAACCTAGCTGCAGAACACCGAACCCCAATCCCAAAAACCCCTGCTCCTGTGTTCACTGCTGGGACTCTCTTACCAATATTTTGTACATTTCCCATCGAACCTCCCTGCTGTTAAACTCTATGCCTCAGCTAAGGAAGGCAAGTATCCATATATACCTTCATAACCACTTCATCCACCAGCTTCAATCCACCAGTGGTAAGGACAGGGCTTATACGATTAATGGTAGCGCTCAGAGGAGTGTTGTACAACAGAGAGATGTAGGAGTTCAAGTACTTAATTCTTTGCAATCTGTGTCACTGGTAGACAAGCTGATTAAGAAGGCTTTCAGCACCCTTGCCCTCTTTGCTCAGACCCCTGTGTATAGGAGTTGGGACACCATGTCAAGGTTGTACAGGATTTCAGAGAGGCCTCTTCTGGAGTGCTGTGTGCTGTTCTGATCCCACTGAAGCATAGGAGGTGCAGGGGTGACCTTATAGAGGTCGATAAAATCATGAGGAGTATAGATAAGGTGAATGGCAAGGATCTTTTCCCCCAGGTGGGAGAGTTCAAAACTAGGGGACAGCTTTTTAAAGTGAGAGAAGAAAGATTTAGAAAGGAAATGAGGGGCAACGTTTTCACACAGACAGTGGTTTGTACGTGGAGTAAACTTCCTGAGCAAGTGGTGGATACAGGTGCAGTCACAACATTTAAAAGGTATTTGGATAAGTTCATTAATAGCAAGGGTCTAGAGGAATATGGGCCAAAAGCAGGTAAATGGGACTAGTTTAGTTTGGGAAACTCAGCACAGACAAGTTGGACCGAAGGGTCTGTTTCCATGCTGTGTGACTCTATGACCCTATGACAATGATCCTCAGTGCATCCCAGGGTCCTACTGCCCATCATGTAACACGTTACCTTTTTTGTCTTGCCCAAGTGCATCTCCTCACATTTATCTGGATTTAATTTTGTTTTTACAGTATTCCTATTTCTGATGTTCATTGGACATTGAGAAATGCACCAAAGTCCTTCCCACAATGGATTGTTAGATTGAGACGGGGAGGAATGGTGCCAGAGGAACAGTTTAGGAAACTTAGTTGCCCTAATATAATGAGCAGTTTAATCCCAAAGGGTGCATGTGGGGGAGTGTTAAGCCACACGCACAGTGTCCAGAACCCCAGCCCTGGTCCACAGGATGTTCAAATACAATCCTCAGACTGAATGGCTAAACTTCACCTCCAACAAACTCCCCCCCGACTAACACCAACGCCCTCATGTAGCTAATCAGCTCAGTGTAATTAATGCAGGTCACTGCAGGAATTTGAAACACTAAGCATTCTTTGCAAAATGTATGTGCAGGTAATTAATTCTAGGTGCTTGCACATATTTCTGAGTGCAGATGTTTGAGTGTTTGGGTTTATGGAGCATCCACATCGCTTTGCGTGTACCAATGTGTGCGCAGCTCTGTACCTCTCTCTTGAGTATCTGTGTATATCCCTGTGTATCTGTGTCTGTATTTGCATGTAGCTATGTTTGTCTTTGCGCATTTTTCTATATGTCTGCATAACTGTGTGTCTCAATCTGTGTCTGTAGCTGTGTATACTCATGTATCTGTATACATTTGCGTGTGTGTGTGTACATGTAACTGCATGTATCTGTGTCCATCTCTGGATATACTCATTTATGCAGGCATCTCTGTGTACCTGAGGTGATGGCCTGGTGGCATTATCACTGGGCTGCTAATCCTGATGTCCAAGTAATGACTTGTTACTGTGGGCTCAAATCCTGCCATGGTGGAATTTGGATTCCATGCAAATCTAGAATTAAGAGTCTAATGATCATAAAATGATTGTTGGGGGAAAAGCGTATCTGGTTCTGCAAAGCCCTTTGGGGAAAGAAGTTGTTGTCTGGCTGACATGTGACTCCAGACCCACAGTAACATGGTTAACTCTTAGCCATACTCTGGGTAATAAATGTTGGCCCTGCATTTCATCCTGTTAATGAGTTTTGTAAAAAGTTCCCTTTATTTTCTGCATCTTTGATTGGAAAAGGATTGTTTTGAAACCTATGGAAGGAACTGTTGCCCGTTTATAAACAAGTTACTGAAACTCATTGTGTGTGGTGTTTGCACTGCTGCATTTTTCAAACAGTGGGGAATGTTGGTTTGTAGATGGCATAGGTAGCGAGGTACATACGCAGAGTGAGATATGGCCAGCAAAGGATGTGTGCAATTGTGGCCAGTCATTGATACTAGAGGTCATCAGCCTGACAACTGTTGATCAGGCAGGGTCTGACTGTTCACCATTCCCTTGCCAAGTTTGTCCTGCCTAAGTGCATCACCGACTGATTCTTGTGTTGTTGAACAGATTCTGAGTGTGGAATGATACAGGGAGAAGGCTGCAGACTGCTGAAAGGGCAGGGTATATCTCACTGTCTCTCTTCCTCTCTGCAGTAAAAATATCTGAAGCATGGAGAAGGCCTGTTATTTTCCACTACTAGTTGCCATGAGCTGTTGCCTTCAGCCAGTAACTAAGGGACTTTGTAGTTAGTGTACCAGTCACTCAGTGCCTCCTGCCCGCAAACCAAAAGGAACATGTCAATGAACCTGTGGTATGGTGCAATTGAACTTTGTTTCTCTGTTTTGTTTTCTCTACCCATGAAACCAATGTTTTATTTTGTTTTTCTGAGTCTGTATGCGTGATTAGGGGTTTTTAAAAGGGAATTTCAAAGAATTTTAACCTGTAGAGCCATATGTTGCTATGTCATAACTGTTCACTTCTGATAAATTTAGTTATTTGTAGTAAACAGTAGTTCTTTTTTAAGTACAGGAGCCTGCTCTGTGTTTTCTGTTAACTTTATTACATTATACTGGTAAATCAGGGACTTTGCATGCTTTGACTTTGTTAATAGTTAACTTTTATAGTGACCCTAGGAATAGTGGGGCTTGAGAATCAGTAGATTAGAATAAGAGATCGGGGGTTCATGTGGAATGATTTTGAAATAGAAACAACATGGATTTCGGTATGATATGCGATCAAGACAAAGAAAGCACCAAGTTCTGTACTTGGCTCAGTGGTTAGCACTGCTGCCTCACAGCACCAGGGATCCAGGTTTGATTCCAGCCTCAGGCGACTGTCTGTGTGGAGTTTGCACATTCTCCCCGTGTCTGCGTGAGTTTCCTCCGGGTGCTCTGATTTCCTCCCACAATCCAAAGATGTGCAGGTTAGGTGAATTGGCCATGCTAAATTGTCCATAGTGTTCAGAGATGTGCAGATTAGGTGCTTTAGTCAGGGGTTAATGTAGAGTAATAGGGTAGGGGAATGGGTCTGGGTTGGTTACTGTTCGGAGGGTCGGTGTGGACTCGTTGGGCAACTGTTAGGGATTCTATGAAATAAGAAACCACACTGGAAACTGCAAAGGTCTTCCTGCAGGTGGCAGAGTTGTCCTTAAAGTGGACTCAGAAAACTAAGGTAACTGATTTGCAGTTGAATGCCAATTTAATTGAGGTGGCATTGCCTGCTGAAGCCACGATGGTGAAGTTATTTGAAATACTAGCATAACATTTGGCAGAAATAAAGGAGAGGTCAAAGACTTCAGGTAGTGAAACATCGGAATTGGGTGAAACTCAGTTATGGTTAAAATAGCTTGAGGAGAATTTAAAGCTATTTGAAATGAAACAGAGTTCTGGAGGGAGGTTTCAGACCCTGAAAGGGAACTGAATGATTCAAATTCAAATTGTAGTGGGAAAAGGAAGAGAGAGATGGGGGATATATGTTGAGAAAAGACATACAGATGCTGACGTAAGGTCTGATGAGCAGAATCCAAGTCGTAGTCTAAAGTCTAGCAAGAAAGTATTAAAGTTTGCAAGAAAGTTTACAAGGTTTAGGAGAAGGAGGTAGAAACATCCTTCATGTCTTTTGTGAAAATGGCAAGTCAGATGAATGGCCAAAAGATATTGCCCATGCAGACTAGGTTGACAGGTAAAGCACAAGACATTTACGCTTCACTATCAGAGGGAGCTTCCAGGGGATTAGGACACTGATACAAAAAAAGAACTGTATGGGTTGTGTATAAATAATTAGTACCTTGGAATTTAAAGAAGTAATCTGGAAAACCTAGATTGAATTTGGAAGGGTTAAGCAAAGTAATTTTGACAAGTCAGAACAGTGACATTGGGAGTTGAAACCACAGATGAATCTATAAAAGATAACCTATTAACTAATTGTGTCAGACCATTACTGAAAACGAGAGCGGGACTCCGTATCCATAAGAATTTCCAGAAGCTATTCCTTGAAACATGATAACAGTTAGGGTAACAGTACATGCGTTAATGCATTTTTTTTATCATTATGGACTGTCAATTAACTAACAGGTTCATGTCGAACGTTTTCCAGGAGATTATGAACTGTTAAGGTATAAAACAATTGAAGTCAATTGCAAATCGGTCGCAAGGGGTTTTGGAGAGAAAGCACCAGACACAAAACCATGGGTAAGGCCGGTATCCACCAGACACAAAACCATGGGTAAGGCCGGTATCCACCAGATACAAAACCATGGGTAAGGCCGGTATCCACCAGATACAAAACCATGGGTAAGGCCAGTATCCACCAGACACAAAACCATGGGTAAGGCCGGTATCCACCAGACACAAAACCATGAGTAAGGCCGGTATCCACCAGATACAAAACCATGGGTAAGACCGGTATCCACCAGACACAAAACCATGGGTAAGGCCGGTATCCACCAGACACAAAACCATGGGTAAGGCCGGTATCCACCAGACACAAAACCATGGGTAAGGCCGGTATCCACCAGACACAAAACCATGGGTAAGGCCAGTATCCACCAGACACAAAACCATAGGTAAGGCCAGTATCCAGCAGATACAAAACCATGGGTAAGGCCAGTATCCACCAGACACAAAACCATGGGTAAGGCCGGTATCCACCAGACACAAAACCATGAGTAAGGCCGGTATCCACCAGATACAAAACCATGGGTAAGACCGGTATCCACCAGACACAAAACCATGGGTAAGGCCGGTATCCACCAGACACAAAACCATGGGTAAGGCCGGTATCCACCAGACACAAAACCATGGGTAAGGCCGGTATCCACCAGACACAAAACCATGGGTAAGGCCGGTATCCACCAGACACAAAACCATGGGTAAGGCCAGTATCCACCAGACACAAAACCATGGGTAAGGCCAGTATCCACCAGACACAAAACCATGGGTAAGGCCAGTATCCACCAGACACAAAACCATGGGTAAGGCCAGTATCCACCAGACACAAAACCATGGGTAAGGCCAGTATCCACCAGACACAAAACCATGGGTAAGGCCAGTATCCACCAGACACAAAACCATGGGTAAGGCCAGTATCCACCAGACACAAAACCATGGGTAAGGCCAGTATCCACCAGACACAAAACCATGGGTAAGGCCAGTATCCACCAGACACAAAACCATGGGTAAGGCCAGTATCCACCAGACACAAAACCATGGGTAAGGCCAGTATCCACCAGACACAAAACCATGGGTAAGGCCAGTATCCACCAGACACAAAACCATGGGTAAGGCCGGTATCCACCAGATACAAAACCATGGGTAAGGCCGGTATCCACCAGACACAAAACCATGGGTAAGGCCGGTATCCACCAGACACAAAACCATGGGTAAGGCCGGTATCCACCAGACACAAAACCATGGGTAAGGCCGGTATCCACCAGACACAAAACCATGGGTAAGGCCGGTATCCACCAGACACAAAACCATGGGTAAGGCCGGTATCCACCAGACACAAAACCATGGGTAAGGCCGGTATCCACCAGACACAAAACCATGGGTAAGGCCGGTATCCACCAGACACAAAACCATGGGTAAGGCCGGTATCCACCAGACACAAAACCATGGGTAAGGCCGGTATCCACCAGACACAAAACCATGGGTAAGGCCAGTATCCACCAGACACAAAACCATGGGTAAGGCCAGTATCCACCAGACACAAAACCATGGGTAAGGCCAGTATCCACCAGACACAAAACCATGGGTAAGGCCAGTATCCACCAGACACAAAACCATGGGTAAGGCCAGTATCCACCAGACACAAAACCATGGGTAAGGCCAGTATCCACCAGACACAAAACCATGGGTAAGGCCAGTATCCACCAGACACAAAACCATGGGTAAGGCCGGTATCCACCAGATACAAAACCATGGGTAAGGCCGGTATCCACCAGATACAAAACCATGGGTAAGGCCGGTATCCACCAGATACAAAACCATGGGTAAGGCCGGTATCCACCAGATACAAAACCATGGGTAAGGCCGGTATCCACCAGATACAAAACCATGGGTAAGGCCGGTATCCACCAGATACAAAACCATGGGTAAGGCCGGTATCCACCAGATACAAAACCATGGGTAAGGCCGGTATCCACCAGATACAAAACCATGGGTAAGGCCGGTATCCACCAGATACAAAACCATGGGTAAGGCCGGTATCCACCAGATACAAAACCATGGGTAAGGCCGGTATCCACCAGATACAAAACCATGGGTAAGGCCGGTATCCACCAGATACAAAACCATGGGTAAGGCCGGTATCCACCAGATACAAAACCATGGGTAAGGCCAGTACCCACCAGATACAAAACCATGGGTAAGGCCGGTATCCACCAGACACAAAACCATGGGTAAGGCCAGTATCCACATGATTCCGAGAAAGGAGTAGTTTTCTTCCTATGACTACTAAATATTCCCAAATTAATCCACTGGATTTAATCCATTTGTTTTGGTTCATGAAAGAAGGTGGAATTTCTTCAGGCAGCAGGTGATGAATCTGTGGAACTCATTGCCACAGAAATCTGTGGAGGTCATTCCTCAAGTATGTTTAAGACAGAGGTAGATAGGTTCTTCATTAGTAAGGGGAAGGCATGTTAAGGGGAGAAAGCAAGAGAATGCAGTTGAGAAACATATCAGCCATGATTGAACAGTGAAGAAAACTTGATGGGCTGAATGGCTTAGTTCTGCTCCTATATCTCAAAGTCTTGTCGTGGTTGTCGGAATGTTTGCCGAGCCGGGAGGTTGATTTGCAGGCGTTTTGTCCCCTGTTTAGGTGCTCTGGAGCCTCCTGTGAAGCGTCGTCTGGCATTGTGTCTTTGGGAATTGATTTGGTTCCGTTCCTGCTGCTTCCAGTTGACGATTCCGGTTGCTAAACAAGAGGACAGCCAGAGAATCCCGAGAAACATGGCACTCACTTACAGACTCAATCAACACACACATAGACCTAAACCCAATATACCGGCCACTACAACGGACAACTGGAACCAGCAAACGGAAGCAGCAGGAATGAAGCCAAATCAATTTCAGAAGGCACAGTACAGCAACGGTTCACAGGAGGCTCCAAAGCACTGCAGATGTCACCATAGAAACCCTACAGTGTGGAAGTAGGCCATTTAGCCCATCAACTCCACACTGACCCTCTGAAGAGCATTCCACCAGACCCACTCCATCCCTATAACGCTCCATTTCCTATGGCCAATCTACCTAGCCTGCACAGTCTTAGATACTATGGACAATTTAGCGTGGCAATTTAGCAATCCACCTAATCTGCACATCTTTAGACTGTGGGAGAAAATCACCTTCCCAGCTCAGCAAACATACCCACAATTATGGCAACCAGCACCCAAGCTACAAATCTTTACACAAATCTCAAAGTCTGATTTGTTTATTAAAGTGAATAGGTGGGAACCAGTAAATGTGTTATAATTGGACTTCCAGAAGGCATTTGACAAGGTATCTTACAGAAGATCATGTCTAAGAACCTATGCTGTTGGACCTAATTAGATTACATTACAGTGTGGAAACAGGTCCTTCAGCCCAACAAGTCCACACCGCCCCGCCGAAGCGCAACCCACCCATACCCCTACATTTACCCCTTACCCAACACTACGGACAATTTAGTATGGCCAATTCACCTGACCTGCACATCTTTGGACTGTGGGAGGAAACCGGAGCACCCGGAGGAAACCCACACAGAAACGGGGAGAACGTGCAAACTTCACACAGTCAGTCGCCTGAGGCGGGAATTGAACCTGAGTCTCTGGTGCTGTGAGGCAGCAGTGCTAACCACTGTGCCACCGTGCCGCCCCAAATATATTGGCATGATGGAGAACTGGCGAATGGGCAGGAAACAGCTAGTGGGGATAAGGAGTTCTTTTTCAGGTTCGTGATTTGTAACCAATGGGATTTCACAGCAATTAGTGCTGGGACTGCAACTGTTTACAATATATTTCTTATAGTCTTATGGTCTCTTGTTCATGAGATTACGGATTCATTAAAATCAATGGGGGAGAAGCCCTTAAACCAAAAAGATGGATTCTCAAAGACTCACAGGAACTTGTAGGGTAGCACAGGAGCAATTGCAAGCTTCACAAGTGAAAATGAAAGAATTAGTGGATGAACATCCAGCAACAAGAACATCTATGCATACTAAGTCCATCAGCACTCCTTTTCTTAGTAACGTTCTCAGAAGACACCAAGTTCATCAAATATAATTTCCCAACAACAAATGCGTGCTCAATCAGATAGTTGTCCAAGTGTCTATCTATTGGAGATGAAGTTTTGGTTTTGGTATCTTCACAAGGAAAGCCTTTGAAAAGTGACGAGGGTTAGTAAAGCGACTTGCCTGATAAAGGCTCCTGTAGCTAGGAAGAAGAATTGGATATTTTACACAAACATGTTAAAGACGTATCATCGTAGGGGAATAGGACATGAAAGAACAAGGGTGTTAACTGGTAAGGGTCACTGAGGATGACAGAAACAATAAGAGTAAAGCTGAAGGAGCGATAGACTGTTCTCAAAGTGAACCTTCTTTAATTTTACTACCTAACATAGAAATACTGGGACAGTCAGGCACCATTCTCATATTTCAAGACAGGAAAATAGAACATCATAACAGCTGTAGGATAGTCAGTCTGTCAAACTCTCCTACAACTGAAGTAAAACTTCACTATTTCTGGATTCAAACTGTCTTTCAATAAAGGGTAACATTCCATTAGCTCTCCTAACAGCTTGCCATACCTGCATGTTAGCCTTCAATAACTTAGCGATAAGGACACCCTTTTGTACATCAGCACTCTCACCATTTAAGAAAGACTCTGTACATCTGTTTCTCCTACTAAAGTGGATAACCTCACATCTTTCCACATTATGATCCATCTGCCAAGGTCTTGTCCATTCGCTAAGCCTGTCCAAGTTCTCCTGAAGACACATTACATCTTCAAAGTTTGTGAGAAGATTTGTAGCTCGGGTGCTCATTGCTGTGGTTCTGTTCGCAGAGCTGGAAGTTTTTGTTGCAAACGTTTCGGCCCCTGTCTAGGTGACATCCTCAGTGCTTGGGATCTCAATGTCTGTGAATTCTCTTTGTGTCTGTACTCGTTTCTCTCCTTCTGGCTGTTAAAATGTGGCCAATCAGTGATCCTACATTTGCCAAAGGATTATCGTTAGCTGTCTTCCTGTTTGTCCTATATAGTGTTTTGTGCAGTCCTTGCATGGGATTTTGTACACTACATTAGTTTTGCTCATGCTGGGTATCGGGTCCTTCGTTCTGGTGAGTTGTTGTCTGAGCGTGTGAGCACACAAACCAACAGCAAACCACTATAAATGCCGGAGGAAACACCACAGAAGCGCTTCACAGGAGGCTCCCAAGCACTGAGGATGTCACCTAGACAGGGGACGAAACGTTTGCAACAAAAACTTCCAGCTCGGCGAACAGAACCACAATATTACATCTTCCCCAGAACATACATTCACACATAGATTTATTTCATCTGTAAATTTAGAAATACTACATTTAGTCTCCACATCCAAATCAATGTTGTATGCTGTAAATAGTTGAGGACCATTCAGTGCTGATATTTGTGATTACCAACTAATCACATCCTGACCAACACTAGAATGACCCATTTATTCCTATTCTCTGCTTTATGTCTGCCAGCCAATCGTTAATCTATGCCAGTATATTACCTCCCATACCATGTGCTTTAGTCTTTCTAAGCAGCCTCCTGTGAGAGACTTTATCAAAAGCCTTCTGAAAATCCAAGCATACTAAGTCCATCAGCACTCCTTTTCTTAGTAACATTCTCAGAAAACACCAAGTTCATCAAACATAATTTCCCAACAACAAATACATGCCCAATCATATAGTTGTCCAAGTATCTATTTATCATGTCCTGAACAACAGATTTGAGTAAAGTCACCACAGCCCCAGAGGGCTGCTCTCTCATTAGAGAGAGGTGATTAAGGGTGGTTTAACCTGAGGGTCACCACACCTCAGGCAAGGGACAAAGGTCAAAAAGGAAGGATCTGTTCAGGAATGGGAGCCACCTGGTTGGCATCACAAACCAGCAATCCTGCCAACTGAGATAACCAACAGCCCTACTTCAGGCTTGCTGACGTGCTGTTCCCTGTGTTCTCTCTCACCCACTTCTTAAAGAGTGAGGTGACATTTGTTTCCTTCTAATCTTCAGGAATCATTCTGGAATCTATAGAAGTTTAGAAGGTAATCACCAGTGTATCAATTGTCTCTAAAACCACTTCCTTTCAACACTCTGGGATGTAGGTCTTGTAAAACTATTGAGGTGGTATAAGGTAAAGGGTAGAGATATACATTAGCTAGAAATGATGTAAATGGAGGAGAATCAGGACTGATACAACAGAGCCTGTGCTAAAGCTGCGTTTTTGAGCAAAGAGTGATGTGTTTGTTTTTAGGCAATTTCTGGCTCTCTAGATTGGAGATCAGGGAGATCTTGAATGCTCCTGGAAATTATGTCTGCAGGGAGTGTGCTTTGGCAGCGAACTTTATCAGACTGTATGGATTAGTTGGAGCAGCAGTTCGAGGCATTGAGGGGTATGATGGAAGTCAGTTTCAGGAACTTGGAGACACTGCAATACAGTCAGGTAGATGGTTGACCACTAGGAACAATAGGAAAAGTAGCCAGGTAGTGCAGGTGTCTCCGGTGGTAAAAAAAAGTGCAAACGACAAACTGACGCTGTGGGCCGTTCAACAGGAGGAAAACACATCGCTGGGTGGGCCCGAACCACCAACCTTTCAGTTAACAACAAACACACTAACCGATTGCACCAGAGAGACTGATTCCTTGGATGCTGCCTAAACTGCTGTGCTTTTCCAGCACCACTCTAATCTAGAATCTGGTTTCCAGCATCTGCAGTCCTTGTTTTTACCCAGGTGTCTCCTGTGGCTATCCCCACCTCAAACAGTTATGCCGTTTGGGATACTGTAGGAAGTGGGGGGGTTGGGGGGGGAGGTTTCTCAGGGGAGTTTAGCACTGGCAGCCAGCTTTCTGGCACTGAGATTGTAATGAGGGGCATGTCAGCGTCGAACCGATCGATTGTGATAGGGGACTCTGTATTCAAGATCACAGACAAATGTGATCAGGATACATCAGGATGCTATTGCCTTCCTGGTGCCAGGGTTAAGGATGTCTCGGAGAGGGTGCAGAATATTCTAAAAGGGGAGAGTGACCAGCAGGAGGTCGGTGTCCAATTGGTACCAAAGACACAGGTAGGGAAAGGGATGAGGTTCTGCAGAGAGAATATGGAAAACCAGGCAGGAAGTTAAAAACGTAGGTCCTTGAGGGTCATGGTATCTGGACTATCACCAGTCCCATGAGCTAGAGAGAGGAGAAATAGGAGGCTGTAACAGACGAATGTGTAGCTGAGGAGCTTGTGCAAGAGGCAAGGATTCACATTTTTCGATCATTGGGATCTTTTCAGGGATAGAAATGACCTGTATAATAGGGACGGGTTCAACCTGAATTGGATAGGGGACTAAAATCCTTGTGTAGAAATTTGCTCGTGCTACTCAGAAGGAGTTAAACTAGTAAGGTGAACCAGAAAAGCAACAGTTAGAAAAGAGAAATGGCTGAGGCTGGTACAGAAGATAAGGGGAACAAATAAAATAGTCAAGGAAGTCAAGAGCTTGGCAGAGAATGAGGAAAAATGGATAAATTAAATTGCATTTACTCCAGTGTAAGAGGTCTGACAGGCAAGGCAGTTGAACTCAGGGCATGGTTGGGAACCTGGGACTGAGATATCATAGAGAAACATGGCTCAGGGATGGATATGGCAGCTTCATGTTCCATAGTATAGAAGCTTTAGGAAGGGAGGCAAAAGAGAGGAGGTGGGGTGTGGCATTTTTGTTTAGGAATAATATTACGGCTTTACTTAGGGCAGATATGCCTGCGAGATCATCCAGGGACGTTTTATGGGTGGAATGGAGAAATAAGGAAGGGATGATCCCTTTGTTGGATTGTATTATAGCGCCACTCCCCGCGCCCCAATAGTCTGCGGGAATTTGAGATGCAGATATCTGTAAAAGTAATAGGGTTGTAATGGTAGGAGATTTTAATTTTCCCAATATAGAGTGGGATTGTCATAGTGTTAAGGGGTTTGAGGAGGAAGAATTTGTTAAGTGTGTACAGAAAATTTTCTTATTCAATATGTGGATGTACCTACTAGAGAAGGAGCAATACTTGACCTTCTGTTGGGAAATAAGCAGAGCAGGTGACTGAGATGCTATTGAGGGATCATTTTAGGGTGAGTGATCATAATTTTATTACCATAGAATCCCTACAGTGTGGAAGTAGGCCATTTGGCCCATCAAGTCCACACCAACCCTCTGAAGAGCATCCCACCCAGACCAACTCCATCCCTGAAATCCTGCATTTCCCATTGCTAATCTACCTAGTCTGCACAGCCTTGGATACTATGGGCAATTTAGCAGGGCCAACTAATCCACCTAACCTGCACACCTTTGGACTGTGGGAGAAAACCCACGCAGATGCGGTGAGAACGTGCAAACTCCGCAGAGACAGTTGCCTGAGGCTGGAATCAAACCCGGGTCCCTGTGAGGCAGCAGTGCTAATCGATGAGCCACAGTACCACCCATCTTAGTTTTAAAATATTTATGGAAAAAGATAGAACTGATCAAAAAGTTGAAGTTCTAAATTGGAGTGAAGCTACCTTTGTTGGTATTAGACAGGAACATTCAAAGGTTCATCCACACATGCCCCCACCACACACACCCTTCCCCCCCAACACACACCCTCCTCCCATCCACACAC
>NC_057720.1:92658119-92681672 GCF_004010195.1 Chiloscyllium plagiosum | reverse complement strand
TACACAACCCTTCCTCCACACACTTACAAACCCTCCCCGTCCTGCAAGTGTTTGATGGGGACATTGTAGAGGCAGCTTTTCTCAGTATCTCACCCAGTTCTATCCTGTTCCTTGGCGCTTTTGATGGAGGACAGTGTACAAAGAGCTTTAATTTCCCCTTTAGATGAGTAGAGGCAGCTTCACTCTGCATCTGACCCAGTGCTGTCCCTGTCTTGGGAATGTGTTTGATAGGGACAGCATCAAAGGAGCTTTGCTCTCAAGTTAAAAGGGTAGAGGGAGCTTTGCATCTTTATCTAATCCCATGCTGCACCTGTCCTGGTATTGTTTTATGGAGTAGTGTAGATAGAGGTTTACTCTGTCTCTAACCATGTGCTATGTCTGCTGTGGATATGTTGATAGAAGGGGATTTACATATATTCAACCTTCTGTACTGCGACTATACCAGCTCTCAAAAGTGCTACTCAGCCAGTTCCATTCTTCAGCCCTATCCCCATAGCCTGGTAAATTCATCACCTTCTAATAACTATCAAGCTCTCTTTTGAAATCTCCCAAGGAATCCACCTCCACTTTTCCAGGCAGCACATTTCAAATCCTAACAACTCTCTGAGTAAAGATAATTCTCCTTATCCAACTGCTAGCTGTCTTGCTGACAATCTTGAAATCGTGGCCCCCTAGGTACTGACATACCAATCAGTGGAAACAGAATATCCTGTTTAGCCTATCAAAAAACATTTGGGTGGCATGGTAGCACTGCTGCCTCATAGCACTAGAGACCTGGGTTCATTTCCCTCCTCGGGCAACTCTCTGTGTGGAGTTTGCACATTCTCCCTGTGTCTGCATGGGTTTGCTCCAGTTTTGTCCCACAGTCCAAAAATGTGGAGGTAGGTGAATTGGCCATGCTAAATTGTCTGCAGTGTTAGGTAAAGGGGTAAATGTAGGGGGGTGGGTTGCTCTTCAAAGGGTCGGTGTGGACTTGTTGGGCCGAAGGGCCTGTGTCCACACTGTAAGTAATCTAATCTAAAAAGTGTACATAATTTTGAACCCCTCAATAAGGTCACATCTTAATCTTCTCTACTCCAAGGAGAATAAGCCCAATTTCTCTTGCGTATAAAACCTCACATTTCTGGTATCATTCTAGTAAATCTCCCTTTGCACTCCTCCAGGTCTTTAATATCCTTCCTTAGATGAGGTGCCCAGAACTGAACATGATACTGAAAATGAGGACTGACCAATGGTTTGCAGAAGTGTAGCATCATCTCCTTAGTTTTGCACTCTATGCCTCTATTTATCAACCCAAGGATCCTTCAAGCCTTCTTAATTCTTTCAACTCGCCACCCTTCAGAGAATCATGGACATGAACCCCGAGGTCCATCTCTTCCCGTACTCCCCTCAAAGTTGTACCATTGAACCTATATTATCCCTCCATATTTCTTCAACCAACATGTCTCTGCCTTGAAATTCATCTGCCAGATATATGTCAGTGTCACTCTGAAGTCACTCATCGTCACAAAGAAACACTGTGGTTGTTGGAAATATCCTATCACCGAGTAGCACCGTGTGGTTATTGAGAATATTCTTGCACAGAGCAACACTAACACAGTGTGGTTACTGAGAACATTCTAATGTAGAATAAACACTGGTTATTGGGAATATTCTTCAGGATCTTTGAAACTGTCATTGCTTGGCACTTTTGTGGCACAAACATTATTTGCCACTTATCTGCCCAAGCATTTTGATCTTGTGATAGAGGAAGGTCATTGAGGAAGCAGCTGAAGATGCATAAGATACTACCCTGAGAGACTCCTGCATCAAAGTGTTGGGGCTGAGACAACTGACTTGAAATACAACCTGGTTTTCCATCATGCTAAGGGTGATTCCTAACAGTGGAAAATTTTCTCCCTGATTTTGCTTTACTTTGATCTTGCTATTTAACGCTGCTTTGATACAAAAAACAGTAAATCACAACTTATTTCCAGGATTCAATTTCTTATTTGAAACTTCATGTTTGTACGAAGGCAATGATAGAATCTGAAGCCAAGCAGTACTGTTAGAACTCAACCTGAGCATAAATGAGAAGGCTGCTGTGTAAAGGTTGGTTGATAATGCTGTCAGTGATGCCCTCCACTTCTTTCCTAATGATCGAGAGTAAACTGGGTTGGGCTTTCCTGTTTTTGTGCAATTTTCCACATTACAATACAATACAGCACAGGAACAGGCTCTTCGGCCAACCAAGCCTGTACCAATTCCTCCTCCTTATTTAGATCCATTACTTATTGTCCATATTCGGTTTCTATCCCTCCAGTCACCACCTGTTCATGTATCTATCGAGCCCGAAATGTTGCTAACCTGTCTGCTTCCACCACCAACACTGGCAGTGCATTCCAGGCAGCCACCACTCTCTGTGTGAAAACGTTTCCCCACACTTCTCCCTTAAACTTTCCCCCTCTCACCTTGAACCTGTGCCCTCTTGTAGCTGACATTTCCACCCTGGGAAAAAGCCTCTGACTATCCATCCAATCTATTGTCTCTCATAATTTTATGGAGTCGTAGAGTCATAGAGATGTACAGCACAGAAACAGACCCTTCCGTCCAACTCGTCCATGCCAACCAGATATTTAGTTCCACTTGTCAGCACCCGGCCCATATCACTCCAAACCCTTCCTATTCATATACCCGTCCAAATGCCTTTTAAATGTTGTAATTGCACCAGCCTCCTCCACTCTTTGTGGACAGGTCACCCCTCAGCCTCTGTGTTTCCAGTGAAAACAATCTGAGCTTATCAAATCTCTTCTCATAACTAAAACCCTTCAGACCAGACTGGATAGATGCCTTTTTTTTTCTATTTAATCTCTTTTTCTAATCAATCTGTCCAGTGATGTTATTACACACCTCTGGAGCAGATGGCATCCTGATCCAGGGGGAGGGACACTACCACTGTACCACAGGAGGGCTGCTGTTGTAGCTCTATTGCAATAGTAGAGATGCAGCAGGTTCTCAAGCACAGGTTCTTCAGCTCTATTGATGGAATAAATGGATCATCCATTTGGCACCTCTGGCTGAAACTATAATCCAGGGAATTCAAATCCTAAACCGTATCAGTCTGTGAATTTGAATTTAGTTGAAATAATTTTAAACTCATTTTCTAGTGATGTCTATCACATTTAGATTAGATTAGATTACTTACAGTGTGGAAACAGGCCCTTCGGCCCAACAGGTCCACACCGAACCTCCGAAGCGTAACCCATTCTCCTACATTTACCCCTTCACCTAACACTACGGACAATTTAGCATGGCCAATTCACCTAACCTGCACATCTTTGGATTGTGGGAGGAAACTGGAGCACCCGGAGGAAACCCACGCAGACACTGGGAGGATGAGCAAACTCCACACAGAGAGTCGCCTGAGGCGGAAATTGAACCCGGGTCTCTGGCGCTGTGAGGCAGCAGTGCTAACCACTGTACCACCGTGCTGCCCCTCCCCTCTCCTTTTTGTGTCCCAAATTTTAACTTGGGAATAACTTCCCCCTCTACCCTCTAGCTCAGAAAACTTGAGCAGCAGACCTTGAACTTGCCCTGTCACTACTGGATAGAGCAGGCACCTGCTTAGTCACCCAGGCTGTCGGCCCACCTAATACAGGCTCCCAGCAAAGCCCTCCCATTTAACCCTTGGTCTCCCGAGACCAGCCACTGAGCTGCTCCATCAAGAGGCTGTCTGAGCATTCTAGGGGCACAAGGACAACGCAGAGTACTCTGTTCTACACCTCCACTGCTGATGGTGACTGCACTCATCATGTGGAAAAACTGGAGTTCACATCCCAGTTCTTCTGTTCAATTAATTTCAGATTATAAGTACTGGAAATATAAAGTTGTCCTGCTGGTCATGAAACTTTGGAATCAAAATATCAAAAAGAACAGCATTCTTTGTGCCAGGCCTGATTAGAGAACACTAAAAGCGTCTGGATGGGTATATGAATACGAAGGGTTTGGAGAGATATGGGCTGGGTGCTGGCAGATGGGGATAGATTGGGTTGGGATATCTGGTCGGCAAGGATGGGGTTGGACCGAAGGGTCTGTTCCCGTGCTGTACATCTCTATGACTCTATAACTATAAGCCATCAAATAGCCTTTGGAAGTGACAGTAGTTATATACATAGATCTGAGAGTAATGTGTAGTCCGTATAAGGTTGTGCTCTTCTCCTGATCTGAGTTTGAGTTTGATTTATTGTTGTCACATTTACCGAGATATGGTGAAAATATTATTTTGCATGCTATGTCGGCAGATCATGCCATGCAGAGTGCATCAGGGTAGCAGAACAGAGTGCAGAATACAGTGTCAATGCAACAGAAAGGTGCAGAGAGAGGGAGAGAGATCAGAATTAACATTTGAGGGGCCTGTTCAAAAGTCTGACATCAGCTGTTATTTAATCTGTTTGTATGTGTTTTCAAACGTTTATATCTTCCGCGCGATGGAAGAGGGTGGAGAGAGTGTAACCAGGGTGGGAGGGTTTATTTAAAATTACATTGGTTGTTTTCCCAGGGCAGTATAAATGGAGACAATGGATGGAAGGCTGGCTTGCATGATGAATGGGCTGTGTTTGCAACTGTGTAGTTTCTTGGGAAGAGCAGTTGCTGTATCTCATGGCAATGCATCCTGACAGGATATTTTCTGTGGTGCATCTATAAATATTGGTAAGAGATTTGTGGACGGGCCAAATTTCCTTCACCTCCTGAGGAAGTAGAGGTATTGTTATGCTTTAGATTAGATTACAGTGTGGAAACAGGCCCTTCGGCCCAACAAGTCCACACCGACCCGCCGAAGTGAAACCCACCCATACCCCTACATTTACCCCTTACCTAACACTACGGGCAATTTAGTATGGCCAATTCACCTGACCCTACACATCTTTGGACTGTGGGAGGAAACCGGAGCACCCGGAGGAAACCCACGCAGACACGGGGAGAACGTGCAAACTCCACACAGTCAGTCGCCTGAGGCGGGAATTGAACCCGGGTCTCTGGCGCTGTGAGGCAGCAGTGCTAACCACTGTGCCACCGTGCCACCCACACCGTGCTTTCTTAACTGGCATTTCCACATGGTGGACCAGGACAGATTGTTGATGATTATCTCTACCGATAATTTGATGCTTTCGACCATCTCCATCTCAGCACCACTGATGCAGATGGGATGTGTCTTCCACTCTGCTTCCTGACATCAGTGACCAGCTCCTTCATTTTGCTGAGGCTGTAGGCTAATTGGTGTAACTGAGTTTGGCAGCATTATTCATAAATTCATAAGATAAGAGACCCCGGTTCAATTCCCGCCTCAGACGACTGACTATGTGGAGTTTGCACATTCTCCCTGTGTCTGCATGGGTTTCCTCCGGGTGCTCCGGTTTCCTCCCACAGTCCAAAGATGTGCAAGTCAGGTGAATTGGCCATGCTAAATTGCCCGTAGTGTTAGGTGAACGGGTAAATGTAGGGGAATGAGTCTGGGAGGGTTGCTCTTTGGCGGGTCGGTGTGGACTTGTTGGGCCGAAGGTCCTGTTTCCACACTGTAAGTAATCTAAGCTAATCTAATCTAAATATAGGAGCAGAATTAGGCCACTAGACCCATCGTGTCTGTTCTGCCATTCGATCACAGCTGATATGCTCCTCACCCCCTATTTTCCTGCCTTCTCGCCACATCCCTTCAACCCATTACCAATTAAAAATCTGTCTCACGCCTCCTTAAAATTACTCAACTGCCCCAGCACCCACCACACTTTGGGGCAGTGAATTCCAAGGATTCACACCCCTTTGGGAGAAATAGTTTCTCCTCAACTCTGTTTGAAATTTGCTCCCTCTTTACCCTAAGACTATGACCTCTCATCCTAGAATGCCCAAAAGAGGAAGTGTCCACTCGATCTCTTATCATCTTGAATATGTCAATTTTATGTCCCCTCATTCTTCTAAATACCAGAGAGTTTACGTCTAAACTGTTCAATCTCTCTTCATGCGACAAACCCCTCATCTCTGGGATCAATCTAGTGAACCTCCTCTGAACTGCCCCCAATGCCATTATATCTTTCCTGAAATAAGGGAACCAAAACTGTGCACAGTACTTCAGGTGTGGTCTCACCAATATGTTGTATAGTTGCAACAATACTTCCTTACCTTTATATTCTATTCCGTCAGCTATAAAAGCCAACATTCCTTTCACTTTCTTTATTATCTGCTGTACCTGCATCCTAGTTTTCTGTGATTCATGAACAAGTACACCTAGATCCATCTACACTGGAGCACTCTGAAGTCTCTCCCCATGCCTTCAATCCAAACGCATGACCTTGCACTTATCCACGTTAAACTCCATTTGCCACATTCTGGCCCACTCTCCCAACCTATCTACATTGAACTGAATTGAATTGAATTGAGTTGAATTTATTGTCACGTGTACCGAGGCACAGTGAAAAGCTTTGTCTTGCGAGCGATACAGGCAGATCACCGAGTTAAGTAACATAGATAGGTAAATAACAGGTAAACAGCAGTAAAAACAAAAACACAGGTACAGGCAAATGTTAAGAGTTTGTGAGTCCATTACAGTTGGGTAGAAACTGTTACGAAACCAGCTGGTGTATGTGTTCAGGCTTCTGTAGCTTCTCCCCGATGGTAGAGGTTGTAGAAAAACATTGCCAGGGTGGGATGGTCTTTGAGAATGCTGGCAGCCTTTCCTTGATAGCTGGCCTGATGGATGGATTCTATAGATGGGAGGTTGGCCTTTGTGATTGTCCGAGCCAAGTTCACCACTCTCTGTAACCATCTCCGATCTTGAATGGTACAGTTACCATACCAGATAGTGACACACCCAGACAGAACGCTCTCAAGGCGCACCTATAAAAGTTGGCAAAGCTATTCACCGTCATGCCAAATTTCCTCAGCGACCTGAGGATGAAGAGACATTGTTGGAACTTTGTAACCAGTGTGTCCGCATGAATAGTCCAAGAAAGCTTGTTGTGGATGACCACTCCCAGGCGCTTAACACTCTCCATTTGTAAGGTTCTTATTTCCTCACTGCAATTTAATATCCCACCTATTTTTGTGCCATCTGCAAATTTGGTTATGGGGCCTTCTATCCATGAATCCAAGTCATTAATGTAGATTGTAAATAGCTATAAAACCCTGTGGCATCATTACATTTTGCCATCCAGAAAAAAAAAACATTTATCCCAACTTTCTCTTCTGTCCATCAGCCAGTCATCTATCAGGCTAATAAATTACCCTAATCCCAAATGATCCAACCTTGGCACCTTATCAAACGCCTTCCGGAAATCCAAAGAAATTACACCTACAGAATCCCCATTATCCACTTTGCTTGTTACATCTTTGAAGAACTCTAGCAAATTACTCAAACATGACGTGCCCTTCATAAAGCCATGCTGATTCTGATGAATAGTATTTTGACTTTACAAATGTTCTGACTTTCCAAACATCTTCAGTAAGGCGTTTGTTAAAGTTCCCCATGGTGGGCTGATGGAGAAAGTGAATTTGCATGGGGTCCAGAGTGTACTAGCTAGAGAGAGAGAGAACAGGCTGGGCAACAGGAGGCAGAGAGTAGGAGTGGAAGGGAGTTTCTCAAAATGGAGAACCGTGACCAGTGGTGTTCCACAGGGGTCCATGCTGGGACCACTGTTGTTTGTGATATACATAAATGATCTGGAGGAAGGTATAGGTGGTCTGATTAGCAGGTTTGCAGGTGACACTAAGATTGGTGGAGTAGCAGATAGTGAAGGGGACCGTCAGAGAATACAGCAGAATGTAGATAGATTGGAGACTTGGAAGGAGAAATAGCAGGTGGAGTTTAATCCAGGCAAATGCGAGGTGATGCATTTTGGAAGATCCAATTCAAGAGCAAACTATACAGTAAATGGAAAGCCCTGGGGAAAGTTGATGCACAGAGATATCTGGGTGTTCAGGTCCACTGTACCCTGAAGGTGGCAACGCAGATCGACAGAGTAGTCAAGAAGGCATACAGCATGCTTTCCTTCATCAGATGGGCATTGAGTACAAGAGTCGGCAGGTCATGTTACAGTTGTATAGGACTTTGGTTCAGCCACATTTGGAATACTGCATACAGTTCTGGTCCCCACATTACCAAAAGGATGCGGATGCTTTGGAGAGGGTGCAGAGGAGGTTTACCGGGATGTTGCCTGGTATGGAGGACACTAGGAGGACATTGTGGGTGGCACAGTGGTTAGCACTGCTGCCTCACAGCACCAGAGACCCGGGTTCAATTCCCGCCTCAGGCGACTGACTGTGTGGAGTTTGCACATTCTCCCCGTGTCTGCAAGGGTTTCCTCCGGGTGCTCCGGTTTCCTCCCACAGTCCAAAAATGTGCAGGTTAGGTGAATTGGCCATGCTAAATTGCCCGTAGTGTTAGGTGAAGGGGTAAATGTAAAGAATGGGTCTGGGAGGGTTGTGCTTCGGCGGGTCGGTGTGGACCTGTTGGGCCGAAGGGCCTGTTTCCACACTCTAAGTAAGTAATCTAATCTAAAGTAATCTAGCTATGAAGAGAAGTTGAGTAGATTAGGATTATTTTCATTAGAAAGACAGAGGTTGAGGGGGGGACCTGATTGAGGTCTACAAAATCATGAGAGATATAGACAGCGTGGATAGCAAGAAGCTTTTTCCCAGAGTGGGAGACTCAATTACTAGGGTTCAGAAGTTCAGCGTTAGAGGGGAAATATTTAGGGGAGATGGTGGTGGGTGTCTGCTGGGTGTCGTTGCCAGCAGAGGTGGTAGACACGGGCACAATAGCATAATTTAAGATGTATCTAGACAGATACATGAATGGGCAGGGAGCAGAGGGATACAGATCCTTAGAAAATAGATGACAGGTTTAGATAGTGGATCTGGATTGGCACAGGCTTGGAGGGCCGAAGGGCCTGTTCCTGTGCTGTAATGTTCTTTGTTCTTAATTCTTTCATATTGCTTCCTTGATAATTGATTCTAATACTTTCCAACAACAGATTGCTGAGTGTGATTGGGAATTGAGATTATCCCGGGTTTTCTGTTTTTGTCAAATATTGAGTATACTCTTTGGCGCATTTACCATACATCTAGGAGAAAGTGAGGACTGCAGATGCTGGAGATCAGAGTCGAAAGTATGGTACTGGAAAAGCGCAGCAGGTCAGGCAGCATCTGAGGAGTAGGAGAATTGGCATTTCGGGCATAAGCCCTTCACATCATACTGTACATCGCCTTGGACCCTGAGCTCTGTAATTCCCTCTCGATATCACTTTACCTTTCTCACTCTCTGCCTTTATATTGCTACCTCAAGACTATCTCTTTGGCTGTTGCTGACCTACTGAGTGTTTGAAAAGGCAAGAAAACTGCCAGAACATCAAAATGTCGGGAGAAGATGAGGCCACACTGTATTTTACATCTTAAGACCCTGAGCGGTTTTGAACTGGTAAACAGTGAAAGATAATCCCCACTAGTTAGAAAATCAGTAAGAAGGGCTCATAGATAATGGTGAAGAGAGGTGGTTGGACTTGTACGTGAAGCACAGTCACTACAATTGACCATTTGGGTAAAATAGACTGTTTCTGTGTTGTACTCCATCTGTAGTTCTATGAGAATGTGAAGCATATAAAAATAAGGAGCAGTGAAAAGCCAGACAAGCCAGTGGTTGGCAACAGTTTAGGAGCTAGTGCCTACAAGCGAAAGCATAAATGATTGAGGGCAGCTGCTTGCAAAGTTCTTTAGGCTGCTATCAAATTAGGGATTTTTCACCCTTTGAGTCAGGTTCACTTAAGTACCATTACAGCCCGTGTCTGACTTATGCTACAGCCTGGCAGCGTTGAGCACCTATGCTCACTGCTCTGAGAAAAAACTGATGTGGGGCCTGAGAAACTCCTGTTTGTGATAATTCGATCAGTTTTCAGCTGGTCTCAACTAAACTGGGATTGGATTAATTTATAGGCCAGCCTGCCTGCACTGTTCACTTGCTGCTGGTATTTCCTGTTGCACAATCACGAAATGTCTCATCCAAGCTCCGTGTTCCTGGCTAAGCAGAATGAGTTGGCGTTTTTTTGATAAGCAAGTTCCCTGTCACTTTAATTTGCTGCTTCCTTGTTTCAGACCGTCTTTGTTGTCTGCGCTACAGGGAAATGACACAGTGAGGCCTTTTGTGTGCTGTCCACTGAGAGAGCAGAGGTGTGAAAAGTATTCAGTTGTACCACCGTATAAGATTTCGACAGTAGCAAGGAGCTGTGAAATTCTATGAAGTTTGTCTGATTATAGCTGACTGAAGAGGTTGACCATCATTTACAAGCACACACACAAGGTAATCAGGTTGCAGGACAGCCTGAGTTCAAACTCCTTAAACTTCTCTTGTGAGTGTTTTTTTTTCTAGGTTTCCCTGTGGTTTTTGTAAAAGACAGTAGACCGCTGTGGTCAGACATACTGCTGGCTTTGACATGTTCGTGTGGCTGACTGTCTCTGTCAAATGTTGACGTGCAGCTTGTTTCCAGTACTGTTTGTGTCCAATGGTGTGGAGGTGCTGGTGTTGGACTGGAGTGGACAAAGTTTAAAAATCACACAACACCAAGTTATAGTCCAACGGGTTTATTTGGAGGCACTAGCTTTCAAAGTGCTGCTTTTTCATCAAGTAGCTGGTGGGGCAGGATACAAAGGGCACAAAACTTAATAGAATGTATCTGTAAATTCACCCCATAGATATGTGTGTGTATGTGTGTGTGTGTGTACGCACATGTGTGCATGTTTTTGTTCAAAAAGCACACAATTTGTATGCAGTCAGTCAATGTGACATTTTCTAAATTCCTACTTTGGAAATATCTGACTCCAGGATGGGATACAGACAGACTCTAATCTCACACTTTTAATGCATTGCCTGAGCTGCGATGTCACTTTATTTATGTACTGATAAAACCTTAAGTTATCTCAGGAGTGTGACTTAAAAGAAATTCAGGGATTTACATATTAATCAATCAAAACTCAGCCACATTAGGGAGATTTAAACAATCCTTGGGTAAGCTCATGGATGATTTTGGGATAGTGTAGGGGGACGATCTGAGAATAGTTCACAAGTTGGCGCAACATTGAGGGCCGAAGGGCCTGTTCTGCGCTGTATTGTTCTATGTTCTATGAAAACTGCATCCCCATTCTCAGTGATTAAAGACGTAACAGCCATCTAGATTTGTCTAATACATTGCATCAGTTGCATGACACTTTGATCTTTTACTTATAAATTCTATGTCCTATGTATCCTGCCTCACTAGCTACCTGATGAAGGAACAATATTAGTTAATGAGATGATAGGGAGATATTAGTTAGAGGTTATTGGGAACAATCTCCTAAAGCTTGTACTTTCAAATCCATCTGTTGGACCATAACTTGGTGTTGTGTGATTTTTAACTGTATCCAATGGGACAAAGTTGAAACATGATGATTCCTTTTACAGGGTTTTTCACTGTATTTTACTGTGTTGTTCAATGTCGAGTGCAATTCGCAGTAAATCACTGGAGTTTGAATTATTGCAGTTTATGGAAATTAATTGAAACTTCAAAAACTGATCATTTCCTATCATTGTCTCATTTACTCATATCTCCTCAACATTATTTTCTTAGCCAATATTTTCCACGATCATATCAACCAATATCTCCCCACCACTATTTCATTATCTCATAAACTAATATCCTTCCACCATCATCTCATTAACTAATATTGTTCCCAATAACCTCTAACTAATATCTCCCTATCAACGTGGGGCAGCATGGTGGCTCAGTGGCTAGCACAGCTGCCTCATAGCACCAAGGAGCCGGGTTTGATTTCACCCTCAGGTGATTACCTGTGTGGGTTTCCTCCAGTGTCCTGGTTTCTCCCACGATTCAAGGATGAGCAGCTTAGGTGGATTGGCCAAGCTACATAGCCCTGTAGTGTCCAGGAATGTGCAGGCTAGTTGGGTTAGCCATGGTAAATGCAGGATTACAGGGATAGAGTAGGGGGGTGGGTCTAGGTGGCTTGCTCTTTGGAGGGTCATTGTGAACCTGATGGGTTGAATGACCTGCTTCCACACTGTAGAAATTCTACGATTCTATGAACATCTGTAGAATGGGGAGAGAAGAGGGAGAAGATGGGGAGATGATAATTTGTACGTATCTTGAAAGGAACAGGAAGTAATCAGAAGGGTAGGTACCTGTACTAGGAGCACAGAAACAGAAATCAACTATTGTTAAGGTAAAAAGCAGTCCTTATAGACTTTGATAAAGAGAACTAGGGATCAATCAGGCAATTAAAAAAAAGTAATTTTCATATTGATAAGTCATTTTGGTCAGGAGAATACAAAGGTTACATACTCTTTATGTATTCAATCAAAGGGAAATAGGAGAGCAGATATGCAGTCAAATTACTGAAAAGGGAGATTCAAAATGGTGGTAATAGAAGATTCCAATTACCCAAATAGTAACTGAAATGAACTCTGTGTAAAAGTTGAGAGTGTGGTGCTGGAAAAGCACAGCAGGTCAGGCAGCATCCGAGGAGCAGGAGAATCGACGTTCTGCACTTAAGCCCTTCATCAGGAATCAGAAAGGGCTGACTGATGAATGGCTTATGCCTGAAATGTTGATTCTCCTGATCCTCGGATGCTGCCTGACCTGCTGTGCTTTTCCAGCACCACACTCTCGATTCTAATCTCCAGCATCTGCTGTCTTCACTTCCTTCTCCTCTATGCAAAAGCAACCAATTGTTAAAAATGTACATCAGCGAACTTTTTTAGCCAGTACATAACAAGCCCATCAGTATAGAATAACTTCCCAGAGGCAAGGGATTGAGGGTGATTTAGCAGTTTGGATTAGAAACTGGCTTTCTGAAAGAAGGCAGCGAGTGATGGTTGATGGAAAAAATTTAGCCTGGAGTCCGGTTACTAGTGGCCACAAGGATCTGTTTTGGGACCACTGCTGTTTGTCATTTTTTATAAATGACGTAGACGCAGGCTTGGGGGATGGCTTAGTAAATTTGCAGATAACACTAAAGTCAGTGGAGTTGTGGACAGTTTGGAAGAATGTTACAGATTGCAGGGGGACTTGGATAAACTGCAGAATTGGGCTGAGAGGTGACAAATGGAGTTCAATGCAGATAAATGTGAGGTGATTCACTTTGGGAAGAATAACAGGAAGGCAGAGTACTGGGTCAGTGGAAAGATTCTTGGGGGTGTGGATGTGCAGAGGGTTCTTGGAGTCCATGTACATAGATCCCTGACAGTTGCCACCCAGGTTAATCATGCCGTTAAGAAGGTATACGGTGTGTTAGGTTTCATTGGTAGAGGGATTGAGTTCCGGAACCGCAATATCATGCTGCAACTATACAAAACGGCCGCACTTGGAATATTGTGTCCAGTTCTGGTTGCCATATTTCAGGAAGGATGTGGAAGCATTGGAAAAGTGCAGAGGGGATTTACCAGGCTGTTGCCTGGTCTGGAGGGAAGTCTCATGAGGAAAAGCTGAGAGACTTGGGTCTGTTCTCATTGAAAATAAAAAGGCTAAGAGGGGTTTTGATAGAGACATACAAGATAATCAGAGGATTAGATAGGGTAGACAGTGAAAGTTTTTTTCCTAGGATTATGACGTCAGCTTGTACGAATGGGCATAACTACAAATTGAGGGGTGATAGATTTAAGACCAATATCAGAGGCAGGTGCTTTACTCAGAGAGTGGTAAGGGTGTGGAATGCCCTACCTGCCAATGTAGTTAACTCAGCCACATTAGGGAGATTTAAACAATCCCTGGATATGCACATGGATGATGATGGGATAGTGTAGGGGGATGATCTGAGAATAGGTCACAGGTCGGCACAACATTGAGGGCCGAAGGGCCTGTTCTGCACTGTATTGTTCTATGTTCAGTGATAGTTAACTTTAGCTTAGGAAGGATCAGAATAATAATGGAAATGATTAATGATGGACTAAGAGTCAAAGTTTTAAATTGAGGAAAGGCCAACTTTACAAAGCTTGAATGTGATTTTGCAAAAGTGAACTCAAAACAGCTTAAAACCAAAAGAACTGCAGATGCTGTAAATCAGAAACAAAAACAGACGTATGCTGAAAAAGCTCAGCATGTCTGGCAGCATCAGTGAAGAGAAATCAAAGTTAACATTTTGGATCCGGTGACCCTTCCTCAACATTGTTCTGAGGAAGGGTTACCAGACCAGAAATGTTAACTTTGATTACTCTTCACAGATGCTCCCAGACTTGCTGAGGTATTCCAGCATACATCTGTTTTTGTTTCAAAACAGCTGCTTGAAGGTAAATCAAGTGTTAGAGCAATGGTAGGCATCGAAGGAGGTGATACAGAGGGATTCAGATAAGGTTGTTCCTGTAAGAAGAGATGGGTGGGACTCGACAAATTTTGAAAGATATACCAGAATAGGTTAAGAATAAATAGATCATAGCATCCCTACAGTGTGGAAACAGGCCATTCAGCCCAACAGGTCCACACCAACCCTCAGAAGAGTAACCCATCTCAACCCATTTACCCCAACTAATGCAGCTAACCTACACACCCCTGAATGCTATGGGCAATTTAGCATGGCCAATTCACCTAATCTGCACATCTTTGGATTGTGGGAGGAAACCCACACAGACATGGGGAAAGTGTGCAAACTCCACACAAACAATCACCTGAGGCTGGAATTGAACCCTGGTCCTGTAAGGCAGCAGTACTAACCATTGAGCCACTATGCCACCATGAAATAATGTGTCTATTCCAGATGCCAAGAGCTCAATGCAGACGGGGGTGAAATCACAAAACAAGCTGGCTTATTGCTTACAGGAGGTATGAGGTGTAATGACAAATAAAATGACAGGAAACCCAATGATCTTTAAGTGCATAAACAGCAAGAGGATAAGTAAGGCCCGAGGAGGGCCAATTAGAGACCAAGAAGGTAACTTGTATGTGAAGGTGGAAAATGGGTCTAGAAGGAAGAGTGCGAAATGTTGGATGAAATAAATGTAATCAGGAACAAAATATTAGTGTCTACTGTCCTTGAAAGTGGTTAAGTCACCAGGGATGAAAAATATCCCAGGCTGGTAAGGAAGGCAGTGGAAGAAACACCAGCCTCCCATCAAGTTTCAATTCTGTCGAGCCAGGTGTGTGGTGTTGAAAGACTGATAATGTTGTATGAAGGAGTGTCACTTTGAAAGCTAGTGTGCTTCCAATTAAACCTGTTGGACTATAACCTGGTGTTGTGTGATTTTTCAAGAGGATAAGTAAGGCCCGAGGAGGGCCAATTAGAGACCAAGAAGGTAACTTGTATGTGAAGGTAGAAAATGGGTCTAGAAGGAAGAGTGCGAAATGTTGGATGAAATAAATGTAATCAAAATATTAGTGTCTACTGTCCTTGAAAGTGGTTAAGTCCCAGGCTGGTAAGGAAGGCAGTGGAAGAAACACCAGCCTCCCATCATGTTTCAATTCTGTCGAGCTAGGTGTGTGGTGTTGAAAGACTGATAATGTTGTATGAAGGAGTGTCGCTTTGAAAGCTAGTGTGCTTCCAATTAAACCTGTTGGACTATAACCTGGTGTTGTGTGATTTTTAACTTTAAAAAGGGAAGGGTTAGTCTGACTAATGGCAGGCATCAGTCTGACCTTACTGATGAGCTAAGCATTGGAGCAAACTCTCTGAGACACAGTATACGCTGCTGTGTTGAAAGTCATGGAATAATGAACAGCAGTGCGCAAAGATTAGTTAAGGGAAGGTCAAATCTAACCTGATTGAAATTTATACAGTGGTAACAAAGAGAGTTGATAAGGATAGCAACACTTGATATTGTCCATTTTAGCCAGGATTTTGACAAGGTTCCTCATGGAAGATTATTTAGGAACTGTCTGTGTGGAGTTTGCACATTCTCCCCATGTCTGCATGGGCTTCCTCCCACAATCCAAAGATGTGCAGATTAGGAAACTTAAGGGAGAAGGGCTAGTTTCATCCAAATTGGCAGAATGGAAAGCGTAATATTTGACAGGTATACTTGTGACAAGATGTAAGTTTCCAGTTATATTCTCCAGGGCTTAGTACTGGGTACCTTGATGTTCATTGTATTTAACAATTAAATGTGGGGGGTGTGCAAATGATTAAAAAGTTGGCCATGGGGTTGATCAAAAGGCAGAAAGCTGTAGACTGCAGGGAGATATCAATTGATTGGTCAGATGGGTAGAAACTTGTACAACAGAATTAAATCAAGTGAAGTATGATGTAACACAAAGCAAGATAAGGAGTACACAATAAATGATAGTGTATTGAAAATTACAGAGGAACAGTCACTCCTTGGAATGCATGTCCACAGATCCATAATATAATCTAGAAAGTACATGGCAGACTTGAATATATTGGCAAGGTCCTGGAGTACAAGAGCAGGGCCGTTATTGTGGAAATGTATAAAGTCCCAGTTAGACCACAGTGTGAGAACTATGTACAATTCTAGTCAACAGGTTATTGTGAAACATGAGTTAGACTCCAATAAGAAAACTGTGCAGTTGCAGTCAGCACATTACAGGAAGGATATGATTCCACTAGAGACAGGTGGAGGAAATTTAGGTTAGATTACTTACAGTGTGGAAACAGGCCCTTCAGCCCAACAAGTCCACACTGACCCTCTGAAGAGCTACCCACTCAGACCCCTACATTTACCCCTTCACCTAACACTACGGGCAATTTAGCATGGCCAATTCACCTAACCGGCACACTTTTGGACTGTGGGAGGAAATCGGACCACCCGGAGGAAACCCACGCAGACACGGGGAGAATGTGCAAACTCCACACAGTCAGTCGCCTGAGGCGGGAATTGAACCTGGGCCTTTGGCGCTGTGAGGCAGCAGTGCTAACCACTGTGCCACCCATAAAAGAAGATGCAACAGCAAACTTTTGACACAGCACACAGGCACTACTGAGATTTGAACCCAGGATCGCCTATTTACTAGGCTGGTGCTTTAACCATCTAAGCCATGGCACCACAGAGATGTTGCCAGGAATAGGGAGTTTTAATAACGCTATTAAAAATGCCAACAAAGTCCTGGGGTTTATTTCAAAAGGGGAAGAACTGTTAACTTCATTTGAAACCTTAGATCATATTTGAAATCTTCTGTCCAGTTATGAGCTCCACATTACAAAAAAAGATATAGTGGCAATGAAGAAAAGCCCAGAAAGGTTGACAAGCATGATACCAAACCGAGAGGTTGTAACTTCTCGATTAGGAGCAGAAAGCGTAATCTCAGAGTAAGGGGTCACACATTGGAGACAGAGGTGAGGTGGAATTTTTCTCTCAGAAGGTCATGAATCACTGGAATTCTTCACTGTAGGTGAGTGTCAAGGTTGGGTTGTTATGCATATTCGAGGCTGAGATAAACAGATTTTTAATCAATCAGGGATTCAAGGGTTCTGGGGATCAGGCAAGAAAATGGAGTTGAGGGTGATCAAATCAGCCATGATTTCATTGAGTGATGCAACAGACTCAATGGATTGTCTACTTCTGCTCCTACAACTCACAGTCTTAGTAGGCTACAACTCTTTTCCAAAGAAAAGATTGAGGTGAGATATTTAAGGTTTTGAAGATTTTTGATAGGTTTGAGATGGAAAATTTGTTTCCACTTGTTGAGGGGACCAAGATTATCAGCCATGAATGTGAGATCATTAGCACTTAGTTCGTAATACTGCTTCCCTACCAAAAATTATCACTTTACACTTCAGTGTTGAGCTTTGCCTGTGACATCTTCCCATTTCATGAATCTCTGTGAAGGCCTTCTCAAGACTTTTACTATGCTTTTCACTGTTTATTACCCTTCCAAATTTTGCATCATCTGCAAACTTCAAAGTGATGCCCTTTACACACAGATGTATAGTTGAGGTGAATATTTTCAAATTAGAGTCTGTTGGAGGTGCGAGGCATTGTGGTATAAGTCAATGATCTCCACAAGGGCATGCTAGCAGACACAATGAATGAACTCCAAAGGAAATTGAATAGACTGAATTGAAAAAAATTAACCTGCATGCGATTGAGTGAGGAGTGTGACTGACTGGATTGCTCTCCTGTGCACTGGCATGGATTTGAGTCAGCGTCATTGAGCTGTACATCATGGATACAACCTCTTCAATCCAAATTGTCCATGCTGACCAGATATCCGAAATTAATCTAGTCCTATTTGCCAGCATTTGGCCCATATCTCTCTGAACCCTTCCTATTTTACATAACCATCCAGATTCCTTTTAAATGTTGTAATTGTACCAGCCTCCACCACTTTCTGTACTAACCTCTGTGTGAAAATGTTGCCCCTTTTAAATCTTTCCCCTCTCACCTTAAATCTATGACCTCTAGTTTTGGACTCCTCTACCCTGGGCAAAAGACCCTGGCTATTCACCCTATGTATGTCTCTCATCATTTAATAAACTTCTATAAGGTCTTGCTGGGTCAAATGGTCTCCTTCTGTGCTATTAATGACTATTTTGTGGATGATTTAACAATCAGTTGCTCAGTTACAGCAATACTTGGATAGTATTCTGAAGGGCTGCTAACGTCCCATTATTAAAAAAAAGGAAGGAGGGATAAAACAGGAAATTACAAGTCTAACTTTGGTGGTGGGGAAATTATTAGAAAGACCTCTGAGACACAGAATATCTGCACTGGGAGAGACGCGGATTAATCAGGGATAGCCCGCACACATTTGTTAAAGGAAGTGCATGGTTGACAAATTTGATTGAATCTTTTGAGGAGGTAACTAGGAGTGTTGATGAAGGTAATACAATTGTCTATGTGGAAGTTAACAAAGCTATTGATAAGGTTCCTCAAGGCAGATTGATGAAGAAAGTAAGAGCTGATGGGATGCAAGGCAACATGACATGTTAGATCCAAAATTGGCTAAGAAAGGCGAAGATTAGGGTGATGGTAGAGGGATGTTTTTGTGACTGGAAGTGTGTTTCTGTTGACAATCCGCATGGCTTGGGATTTGTGGTGTACGTTAATGTTCTGGACTTTAATGTAGAGAATATGATCACAAAGGTTGTGGATAATACGAACATCGGTAGGGTGGTAAATAGGAGAATAGTAGTAAACTGCAAGAAGATAACAACTTATTGGTCAGGTGGGCAGAGCAGAGATTAATGGAAATCAACCCAGAAAAATATGAGATGTGCAATTAGTGGAGGGCTAAGAAATCAGGGGATTACACCACGAATAATAAGATCCTGGAGAGAGCCGAAGATCAAAGGGACCTCAAAGTTTGGGTGAAGATTTGTAGCTCGGGTGCTCGTTGTTGTGGTTCTGTTCAAAGGGACCTTGCAGGGAGGTTATGCTGGAACTGTATAAAGTGTTAGTTAGGCCACAAATAAAGTACTCCATGTAATTCTGATCATAATATAGGTTGGGTGTGATTGTACTTGAAAGGGTGCAGAGGAGATTTACCAGGATGCTGCCTCCCCGGAGGTTCTGAGCTATGAGGAATGGTTGGAAAGGCTGGGGATGTTTTCTTTGGTTGAGATGTATCCTGATAGAGGGGTATAAGATTATGAGGGGCAGAGATAGGGTGGATAATAGGGCCCTTTTTCCATTAATAGAGACGTCAATATCCAGGGACAGAGATTTAAGTTGAGGTAGAAGGCTAAGAGGAGAGTGGAGCAGGGATTTCTTTCACCCAGAAGTTGGTGGGAGGCTGGACATCACTGCCTGAATGTGTGGTTGCATCACAAAATCTCGTAGCATTGAAAGTATGGTATTCACTAGTGTTCCTGTAGCCTCCAGGCTTTCGGCCAAAAGCTGGGATTAGTGTCATCAGATCTTTGTTGATTGGTGTGCACATGAGGGTGAATGGACAACTCCTGTGTTGCAAATGTCTGAGCCATTCAAATTTGGTCTCCCATGTGGTAAATAACATTTGAACTATATATTCAAGAATGACTTTTTAAAAAGCACCACAATACGAGGAAATTTTGAATTTATTTTGAAAATATTCTTTGAATTGAATTAGGTTTACTGTCACAAGTATTCAAATGAGAACAGTGAAAAGTTTATATGTCGCCGCTTACGGTACCATCTTAAGTACAAGGTACCTAGGTACAAATTCTTCAGTACAAGTTCTTAGGGTAAGAAAAATTAGGAAAGTAAAGAAATAAAATATCCGGCTTTACAGATCAGAGGAATAAATTAGAAAAATAAAGAAATTAAAAAGTTCAGAATAGCAGTCCTTCCAATCCTGCTACACCGGCACCTTGCCTCCAATCTGCGACGGGACTTGATTCACCTCGAGACCAGAAGTCCGTGCAGAGGACACGGCAGGCTGGGAGGCTGCCAGGTTGCCAAAACAGCACCACAGGCCGCTGAGAGGATACCTCACTGAGTCAGCACTGAGGCCTAGAGTCCAAATTGACTGGGTGTCCAAGCTTATTTTTTAGAAATTTGCAGAGGCGTATTTCAAACCCAACCTCTCAAACTGGAGTGTGGCCGATCCTAAACTGAAAACCTCCAGTCACTGAATGGTCCAGTTACACTCAACCCTTCATAGTTAGAACATGTACTTTCATCCTTGTTGTGCTGTCCATTCACACCAAGTTCTTATTACCTATCAGACTTGTGCCTGCTCACTGACATTGGTTCCCAGGTAAGCAATACCTCAATTTTAAAACTCTGATAATTTGCCCATTGCAGACAGTATACAAAATTCAATTATCTACACTTTCCAGGAGCAAAAGAAATTAAGAAACCTTGCAGGGGATGTCAAAAAATTAAAAATTGCTTTAAGAAAATCTGAATCCAAAATAATAATGGCATGATACTGTGCTTCTGGGATTGTTCACAGCAAACTGCTCCTGTGCGCTTGCAGCGTTTTACATGGGCTCACATCGTTATACAGTGATATGCATATTACTGTTAATTTGTGCACTAGTCTCACTGAGTTTGGCATTATGCTATTCATTGCACTCTTTCTTCTGTAGAACGTATTTGTATTTATTGAGAACAATGTTTATATTGAATTTTATTATCTTTAATCTTTGTGTGTCATGATGTGACTGTATCCAATCATTTGCTACCAACAATGGGCACATGAGTGTGGTTCTTGTACTGTTGGCGATAGCTGTGAATTGGTGTCTTCCTTTTTCAGCCTCTCCTTTGGAATTAGGATAATGTGTTGTCTATGACCTGACTATAGAAGGTGTGCAATCATTTGGGGATAACGAATATAATTGACAAGCACAGTGAGGTGACAAAAATGCTGAATGTTAATAGTGACTGAGGTCATATCAAGAAGACAAAACTAGGATAAAGAGTCCATTTGGAACATTGATGTAGATTGGATTGAGGGCCCTCATGTTCAGTCCTGCAATGGGAATTTATTAAGTTTATCTTCATCTCATTTATAGAGATATCAATTCAGAGTAACTGTGTTTGAAATAAAAACACAGATATGCTGAGATTGAACAGAATCTGAATTTGCCCAGTTTAACCTGCTTGTGGACTTTAGCATAATGTAAACTCTGTTTTTTTAGAGCAAGCCTGGGAGAAGCAGTGTGTCCTGTGTTCAGTAAGTATCTTCAGCTGGTGCAGGAACACAGAGGAGTGTCCCTGACCGTGTCAGCTATAGTTCAGCTGTCTTGTACTTGCTCTAAAATTCAAAGGTTAAATCTCACTCCAAAGATTAGGCTGATGTCGCAACACAGTGTTGCAGGAGCTCTGCTTTGTAGAAGGTGCTGTTCATTGATAGGACCTTGATCTGAGGACCCTCTCTGCTGGGCATGTATGATCCAACATAGGTCTGTGAGAAGAACAGGGTGGAGGTTCTACAGGACCTGGGTCATATTTATCCATAAACTAACACCCAAACAAAGATTGTGTACTCTTTTCCACATTGTTCCTTGAGGGATCTTGCTGTGCTTAAATTGGTTGCCTCATTTTCTACATTATAATATTGACTGACTACATAGGTATTGCCTGTCAAGTTGTCGGAGAGGCCACATGCAATGCTCCAAACCAATGCCCCCCCACACTTTTCCTCCCACCAACTATCCCAGGTGAGATGAGCTGAATACACATCAAAGACACACTGAAAGGGATCCATGCAGATTTTTACAGCCCTTTGGAGATAATCTGCCTTTACGCACTGATTGAAGGAATACCAGGCCAGGATACCAAGAATACCACTCTTCCAAACTGTTTAAAAAAGGGAATATTGCCCCAAGTACCTGCTGCTGATCACCTTTCGGTGCAGGCATGCAGACATTGATTGAAGGATTAGATGTGATGCTTTCTATAGCTGAATAGTTGCTGGCCCACATCATGATTGGCTGCAGGGCTGTTGGTGCCCAGAGGTAAAGTATATCCCACCAGAGGGAGAGGGCTGATGAGGGGAAAATGAACTAGACACAACCATAATTTTGTACATTCCTGGGGACTGCAATGTGAATCCTCTGTGAAGCTAGAGAAACTCTGCATTTGTTTCTAAATCGTTTCATCCTAAAGTTGTGGGTAGATTGGCAAGGCTGATATAGAACTGCTGATGCTGGAAATCAGAAACAAAAACAGACATTGCTGGAGAAGCTCAGCGCATCTGGCAGTAACTGTGAATGGAGAAACAGCATTAACATCTTGAGTCCATGGACCCTTCTTTAGAACAGTCCCATTCTGTTCTGAAGAAGGGTCACTGGACTCATTATTCCTGATGAAGGGCTTTTGCCCGAAACGTTGATTTCGCTGCTCGCTGGATGCTGCCTGAACTGCTGTGCTCTTCCAGCACCACTAATCCAGTCACTGGACTCATTGTCAACTCTGGCGAAGATTGTCAACTCTGGCGAAGATTGTCAACTCTGGCGAAGATTGTCAACTCTGGCGAAAGTTGTCAACTCTGGCGAAAGTTGTCAACTCTGTTTCTTTCTCTCCCTCTCTTGCACAGACGTCGCCAGACCTGCTAGAGTTTCTCTAGCAATTTCTGTTTTTGTTCCTTGAATGCTCAGGCAGCCTCTTTTTCTTAAAAAAAAGAAATAATTAATAACCTATCTTTTTCTAACCAGCCTGGTCAGAGATGCCAGCGCACCTCTCTGGAGCAGGGGGTAGGGGACTTGCGCCCAGCCCTGTGTGTGTGTGTTTTTAATTGCAGACACTTTCTGAGCCACCAGTGGGCGGCTGCTGGGCTCAGAGCTCGGACGCTGCCACCCCCCTCCCCCAGTAACTCCACTCCCTTGGGGTGTGGGAGCAGCAGAGTGGCTACCCTGAGGCACACCGAGGGTTAAAGTGGGCGGGCCCTGCTCCCGGGCGCGGACTGGCGGCGGGGGGTGGGGCTTTGTCGGAGTTGGGCGGATCCAGGCAAGTGCCTGCTCCACCTGGCAGTGACCGGGAGGGTTCAGGGAGTGGGCGGTGGGGGGAGGGGTTCAGGGAGTGGGCGGTGGGGGGAGGGGTGGGGGTGGTGCTGCTCCTCCTGCTCGGGCAGCTGCTTCCTGAACCAGAGACACAGAGACGGGACGGGGAGGGGGGGGTAAACATCACCACCCACCCCCCCCCTCTACAACCCACATAACCCGCCCCGCTGT
>NC_057720.1:92649503-92654552 GCF_004010195.1 Chiloscyllium plagiosum | reverse complement strand
TCTCCCTCTCCTGCTAACCATGCCAACCTCCCCCCTCTCCCTACCCACTGCCTATCCCTCACCTGCCATGCCCCTTCTCTGGTTCTTTTCACCCCCCCCCTGCCCCAATCCAGCTGCATCAGGGGTTATCATGACAGACAGATGCCCCAGATGTGGGGTGAAGTAACTGGGTGGTGGGGTGTTACTCGGGTGTTGAGTTGACGGACTATGGGAAGCAAAGAGACAAGGGGTGCTGGGCAGACAACGAAGCAGTAAGGTCACCGATTGTAGGACATCTGGGTTTCGCACAGAACAGCCTTTGTTAACAGGGCCTGTTGAGTGCTCAAAGCGTGCCTTTTCGCCGTGTAAGTGGGGGTTTGGCAGTGACTCCTTTAACATGAGCAAGGTTGACTCAAAGTACTATTGAGAGCAGAATTTGAATTGATATGGGAAGCCGTGTCAGTGTTACTGCTGCAATTGTGCCATCAGTCTAACTATGACAGTTTCTCACTGTTAGTTCTCTGTGTGTGTGTGGGCCTATGCTTTCCCTTATTTCTTTATTTGTGTCCTTGTATTTTTCCCCCTCCATAGATTGAGTTGTGCTGCATTTAGTTTGTTCCTGCCTGTGCCAAGTTGTCTTTACATAGTAGTGTTCTTATTTGTTATCAAAGTTTGGTTCGAAGTTTGCATTTTTGGACATGCTTGTGTGTGTCAGATTGTGCTTTGTATCTCTATATGTAGAGCCGTTCTGTATTCATGTCTTATGCTGTACTCTGGCCCAAGTTTCTGTATTTCAGCCTGTGCTTGGTGTTATATTTCTACTTCATGCCATGCTCAGGCATATATTTCACCCTACAATTACTTGGTCTTGTATTTATGCATTTTACCCTGCACTCAGGCCTATGTTTGTGTTTTATCCCTCACTTCAGTCTGTGTTTATTTGTATCATCCTGTGCTCGGGCCTGTGTTTAGGCCCATGTGAATGTATTCTGCCCTGTGCCAGTTCCCATGTTAGTGGTATGGGCCATTGTTTTGCTTTGTGAGCAGCTGAGTCTGTATTTAAGCAATGGTGGGATCTCATATACTTGTTGAGGAATAGGTTGACTTGCTTCAAGACAGTAATTTTATTTTCTAACCCAGCACATTTTTACACTGCCAGTATGCTTTGAGCACTTGCTCCCCTTGTGAGCTGGTCTAGATTAGTTTGAAAGAGTCACTGTAGGTTTTGTTACATGTTCTAGTACCAAATCCTTAAATTGTGTGGGTTAGGCTAGTAAGACTCCCATGAAATCAGGAGTTGACAGTATAGTATGAACAGGCCGTACACTTTTTAAAAATTGTTGTTGAGATCTTGTGCTCAATTAATGTGAATAAAGAACTGGTTGGCATACCGGGGAAAAAAAAGTAGAAATTAAACTTTTTCCAAATGGCAGGTTGGTCTACTAGTAAGTTACATGTCCAAGTGGATGGCAGATGAAGTATAATGTGAATACGTATGAGGTTATCCACTTTAGCAAAAACAGAAAGACAGATTATTATCTGAATGGTGATACATTGGAAATAGGGAGGCGAAAGGTGACCTGGGTGTCCTTGTACACCAGTCACTGAAAGTAAGCATGCAAATGCAGCAGGCGTTGAAGTCAAATGATGTGTTGGCCTTCATAGCGAGAGGATTCACGTGCAGGAGCAGGGATGTCTTGCTGCAATTGTGCAGGGTCTTCGTGATACCACATTTGGATGACTGTGTGCGGTTTTAGTCTCTTTCTGAGGAAGGATGTTCTGCCTAAGGAGGGAGGGCAGTGAAGGTTTACCAGACGGGCGTATGAAGAGGTACTGAATCAGTTAGGACTTTCTTCACTGCAGTTAGAAGAATGAGGGGGTTCTCATAGGAAGCAACAAAGTTCTAACAGGGCTAGACAAGGTAAATGGAGGAAGGATATTCCCAATGACCAAGTTGTTCAGAACTAGGGACCACAGTTTAATAATACAGGTTAGGCCATTTAGGACTTAGATGAGGAGAAAGTTCTTCACCTAAAGAATGCTGAACCTGTGAAATTCTTTGCCACAAAGTGGTGGAGGCCAAAACATATAAAATAGAATATTTTCAAGAAGGTGGTAGATGAAGGGATCAAAGATATAGAGGAAAGGTGTTCAGGATACTGATTTGGTTAATCAGTCTTGATCCCATTGAATAGTGGAGCAGGCCCAATAATTTGAATTGCCTAATAATGGCTCCTATTTTCTATGTTTCTGTTACTTATTGGAGTACTGAGAATTTGTGGAAATTGATGGCAACTCCTGCTTTATACTGCAGAGTGGGCCTGAATAGACTGAGTTTAAATCTATGGAGTGCATCCATGACTTTGTCTCAGGAACAAGCGTACTAACTGCTGAAATATGTGTGGAGAGAAATTTGAGTTAATGTTTTTGCTTCGGTGATCCTGCCTCAGAAGGTCTGCTGAGCTTTTCCAGCAATATCTTTTTGTTTGTGATTTCCAGCATCTGCAGTTCTTAACCACTGAACCATGATGCCTTGAGTGTTTTCACTCTTCCCTCTGAGTCAGAGGGATAAATTCAAGCCCCACTTTGATGTAAACTCATAATCTAGGTTGACCCTCCCAGCGCCGAACTGAGACCTGCAATGTTGAAAATACTGTCTTTCAGATGGCCTAGCTTTCTCTTTCTCGTGTGATTTTAGAGCACACTTTGAGTCTCAATTGTGGATTTTCCTGGTATCTTGATTTAATATGTACACATCAAGAAGCATCATTGAAACTGATATTCAATGTGTGGAAAGTTGCTGGGAGTAAGTTAGTTATCAATATATTTCATATTCAGAATAGAGAAAGTCAAGAGAAGAGGTACAGAATAGGTAGAGAGAAACTGTTCCCATTGGTGGAAGGATTGCGAACAAAAAGGCAGAGATTTAACTTGATTGGCTAAAGAAGCAATGGGAGCATGCAAAGTATTTTTCTTTCCTTAAGCAACCAATAATTAGGATCTGAAATGCACTCTGTGCAATGGAAACTTTCAAAATGGAATCAGCTAGCTACTTGAAGATTTTTTAAAAATCCATTAGGGAAAGGATGGGAGAATGAAGTTGTTATCTTGCAGAGAGTCAGTGTCGACGCAATGGACTGAATGGCCTTTCCTGTGCTTTAACTATCTATGATTCCATCGTGAGACATCAACTGGAACAATGGCCTAAGGGAAAACTGGATAGCTATGAATATAAATACTAGGCAGAGAATGTAGAGATACAGGCAGATGGGACTGAGTTTAGAATGGCATCATGATTGGCACAGACATTGTGGGCTGAAGAGACTTTTCCTGTGCTGTACTGTTCTCTAATATGTTGAAAACAAAGTTCTGGAAATATTCCATCAGTGTCTATGGAGACCATAAGAGTTGAGGTTTCAGGTGAATGATCCCTCATCAGGACTCATGAGCCATTATTTCGCTTGCTCTCTTTTGCCAGATGCTAATTTTTTTTCAGCATTTCCTGTTTTTGTTTCAGACCTCTAGCAGTATTTTTAGTTTTCTTCATTGTGACTTGGTGCGCAGTACCCCAGTTGATGGGGTATCATTAGCTCCAGCATCTGGAAGACCGGTGGTTCATGGATTGAAGAGCAGAGTTCTGAAAGTCTGAAATGTGGCAAATAGATCACCTCCAAAACAAAAAAGGACACCAGTAAATGTGAATTAGGTTGAGATGATGCATAAATTGAATGTTTACAGCACCTTCCATAACTCTGTATTATAATTGTAAGGAAGGATACCAGTCATCACATTTGAGAGTATTAGAGCGACCACCAAATTACTTTGGTGATGTAAGAGTGAATGGAAGTGGTGGAACTAGGTAAGAGCCAGTTTTAATATGAATTTGGTAGACCAGCCCAGTTGGCTGGTATGCAGATGGCAGCATTAATGCATAACGCAAGGATATTCAGGACGAAGTGGTGGAGGTGGGTACAATTACAATATTCAAAAAGCATCTGGATGAGTACATGAATAGGAATGGTTTAAAGGGATAAGGGCCAAATGTTGGCAAATTTTTTTCGATATTTTTATTAGAAATTTAACATTTTTACAAGTTTACAAAAATAAACAAAACTCTCAAGTACAAACATTGAAATACAATTAAATACAATGTAACAAAACTGCTAATCTAACCTACAACTAACCAGAGTGTATATTTAAATCTCTTACACTATTCAAATAAGAGAAAGAGAAAAAAAAACAGCGGATAACATAGAAATTGGGTAGTGAGATACATGCTCGGAATGTGTTAACATCAAATGTAACAAACCCGTATTCGTGTGGGAAGCCAGGTTCGCAATCTCAATTAAATAAAAGCCCTTGTTAGGATAGCCGAAATATCTGTATTCGTATAATTCAAGAAGGGCTGCCATATTTTATAAAATAATTCGGTCTTTCGGTGCACCATATTTGTAAGGAAGTCCAGGGGAATACATTCCATAATTAATCTGTGCCAATTTGAAAGTCCAGGGGGGCCCTCAGCCACCCAGTTTACCAAAATATTTTTCTTGCACAGAAAGAGAGAATAGAAAATAGTCTCTTCCCATGCATGTCCAGGGAGGATAAGTTCGAAAAGCCCAAAAGGAAGGATATGGGGTCCATTTTAATTTCCATTCCTAAAATTTCTGTCAGGGCACTTGCTACTTTAGTCCAGTATCTACGGATCTTATGACAGGTCCATAGACAATGTACAAGAGTGCCCACCTCTATTTTACATTTGGGACACATTGGAGATGCCCCTGCCTTAAATTTTGCCAATCGATCCGGTGCTAAATGGGCCCTATGAAGTATCTTCAGCTGGATAGCCTGAGTTCTGTTACAGGTGGTAATTCTTCTGGCGTTTTCCCAAATGTCATTCCACATTTCTATAGAGATTTCTAGTCCCAATTCCTGATCCCATGTTTTAAGCAGATTGTCCATATCTCCCAAACTTCATCATGTAGTAAATGATAAATAGTACTGATGGAGGATACCTCCATTGGTCGTAGTCCTCTACATTCTCTATCTGATTTATAAAGACTATCTAATAAC
>NC_057720.1:92635710-92648217 GCF_004010195.1 Chiloscyllium plagiosum | reverse complement strand
GGAGTTAGGTCCGGAAAGGTCAAATTTTTAAAAAATGATTGCATCCTCCTAGTCCTGTTTCACAATCCTGCGATTTATATAACTCAGAATAAAATTTTCTAAAGATTGCATTAATCTTTTTATGATCATGAGTCAAAATACCCGTACTTTCCTTGATAGACGTGATAGTTTGAGGGGCCTTTTATTTTTCTTTGCAAGAAATGCTAAGTATCTACCCGGTTTGTCGCCAAATCATATAACCTACTTTCCTTGATAGACGTGATAGTTTGAGGGGCCTTTTATTTTTCTTTGCAAGAAATGCTAAGTATCTACCCGGTTTGTCGCCAAATTCATATAACCTTTGTTTTGCAAATAATGTTTCCCTCTTGGCCGTTTGGGTAAGCGTAGTGTTTAGAGCTGTCCTAAGGGCCATAATCCTTTGCAGTTTAATAATAGAAGGTCTATCAGCGTATGCAGTTTCAGCTGCTTTTAAGCGAGCTTCGAGCTGACGCTGTTGGTCTCCCTTTAATTTTTTCTGGGTCGCTGAGTAGGAGGTGATCAAACCTCGAGCGTAAGCTTTGATGGTCTCCCACATCATTGACGGGTTGCTAGCCGTACCTAAATTAATTTCTAAAAAAGTTTTAAATTTTTGAGAGCAGTACTTTACAAATTTACTGTCTTTCATTAGGAAGGGGTCCATACGCCAATGCTGAGGGGATGTTCCATTGTTCCTTACCTTGGTTTCCATATATACAGCAGCGTGGTCGGAAATTGCTACACTACCTATTTTACAGAATGATATGGAATTTTAAAAAATCGAGGGGGCAAAAAACATATCAATTCTGGTATGGCATTTATGTGGATTGAAGTAAAAAAAAATCTCTGCCCTGTGGATGAAGACATCTCCATTCATCTACTAATCCTAATTCTTTGTTCAGATCCACCAATTGTCTAGATCTGGGAGATACTCCTGCAGTACTCTTGGGAATCCTATCTATTTCCAGATCTATAATACAATTAAAGTCTCCCCCTATAATTGTATGACGGGCACTAAGAGCCATCAATTTTGAGAAGGCTTCCGTTATAAATTTAAAGGGATGTGCCGGGGGGCAGTACAAATTTAAAATCCCATATTCCTCTCCATTTATAAGGGCTTTAATCAGAATATATCATCCAGGTTCGTCTTTTATCTGATTTAGGATTTTGAAAGGGAAATTCTTCCAAACAAGAATAACAACTCCCCTACTTTTTGAGCTAAAAGAAGAAAAAAAGGCCTGATCAAATCCACCCTGTCGTAATTTCAAGTGTTCTTTATCCAACAGATGTGTCTCCTGTAGGAGAGCTATATCAACTCTCTCTTTCTTAAGATTTGATAATATTTTCTTCCTTTTGACTGGCGAATTACTCCCCTTGACATTCCAGGTACACCACTTAATCGACTGATCAACCATAATCATCCGGGCAAATCCGAGACCCCTCGGGAGGGGAAACCCTATCCAAAACATCCCGAGCATAGAGCATATAAAATTCACAAAAATAAAGGCTCTCTAATACACTCACAACAGTATAATAACAAATTATTTCTAAATAATAAAAAAAATAAAACGCATTTAAATGGAGATTTTCCCCCTTGTTCCCAGGGGGTGTCACTTCTTTTCCAAAGGTCCATCATATCCTCTCCCAACCAGTGCCCCACCCTTGACCCAGGCGTTCCTCAATAAGATGAGGAGAATTCAGATATAATACAAAGCTAGAGTTAACAGTGAGCACCCTACCCCCCCCCCCCCCCCACACTAACACCTGGATATATTTGGTAATGTTAATACCATGTATAAACATAACACACACACACACACACACACACACACACACACACACCCCAAGGGGGGAGAAAATCGTTATATAGAGAACAAATAATAAATCCCTCTGCCCGCCCCCCCAAGATAATATTAAACAGTAAGATAAGAAAAAGGGGGTGGGATATAAACCGGAGTGGGGGAAAGGCAAACCAACATCCATTGTCTCTTACAATTTATCTAAGAGAGTCCAAAAATTCCTTGGCCTTTTCTGGCGATCTGAAGTTATACACGGTTCCTTCATGGTTAAAGCGTAGTGTTAGGAGTACTGAATATTTAAGTCCCTTAAACACTTCTTCGCCTCATCGAATGCCTTCCTCTTTCGGACCAGAGCTGGGGAACAACATGATCTTGGATCCTTTATAGATTATGGCTTGGTAATCTTTTCCAAGATTTCTAGAGGTTTCTAGGAATATCTGCCTCTCCCTATAGCTGTGCAGCCGGAACAGGACCGGGCGAGGGCGCTGGTTCGAGACGGGCCCATGTATTGCAACCCGGTAGGCCCATTCCACCCTTACCTGGCCTGATCCAGCCTCCAGATTTAAAAGCTGTGGCAGCCACTGCTCGAGAAACGCTGTAAGCTGGCCTTCCTCTTCCCATTCGGGAAGGCCCAGCAGACGAATATTTTTTCGACGACCTCGATTATTGAGGTCATCAATATGATTCTCTAAGGTCCGGGCTCGTGACCAGCAAGTCCGCACCCGATCCACAGCCGATTGCGTTGTAGTTTCGGAGGTCGTGGCCTTTAGCTCTGCGCCTCCGACTCCGGCTGTGGACGCCTCTGCTGCAGCTGGAGAGGGTGGGGGAGAGGTTCCTGCTTGCCGAGAGCTGCGGGCTCCCTTCCCTTTAGTCATTTTTACTAAAGATTAGACTGTTTAAATTTAATACTAAGCAACTAATTAAATTAAACAGCTATTTTAAATGATTTGGTGAGTGTGGTGGGGATGGGTGGCCCACTTTGCCCAAGTCTTGGGAGAAGCACTATAGACTCAGACTTGCTGGGTTGCCGCCATCTTGGATCCCCCAAATGCTGGCAAATTGAGATGTCTAGTTGGCGTGGACGAGTTGGACCGGAGGGTCTGTTTCAGTGCTGTATGACACTGATTCAGACTCCATGGCAAGGAGCTGACATCAATATTAGATCAGCCAAAATCTCATCAAATGACAGCAGTTCACTGGGCTGAATGGTCTTGTTCCCTGGATGCTGCCTGACCTGCTGCGCTTTTCCAGCAACACATTTTCAGCTCTTCCTGATTCTAACTTGTATGTTCTGAAGATCTAGTGAGATTAATCTGGTCTGAAAGAAATGGGTAAATTGTAAGATGGGTATTAGGACAATGTATGTGTATCTGAAGAAAACAAAGTGTAGTTCTGTATTGGGCGGTATCATTCGAACATGGTTTGAGAGTGGGGTCCATGCAGATCAGCATAGAGATGGAGTAGTTGATATCTTTTACGAAATGATGGAACATTTCTACTGCCTGTCATGTATTTCTGCATCCATGTATTATTTTATCTGTAAACAAACCTATGTAGTTTAACCTGGAGATATTTCCCTTGTTGCAGATATATTGGGAGCAGCTTGTGTTCTCCTTTGACAAGATTCCTGTTGTCAGTTTAATATGTAAAAACTGGGTTATTTTAATCTGATAGTCCAGTTAAATGGTAAAGCCAGGATGTACTAATCCAACAGGTTAATTGGTAAAGCTGGGCTTTGGCAATCCGTCAGCATAATTGGTAAAACTGGGTTGCAGTAACCCAACAGTAAGGTTAATCATTACAACTAATCTGCCAGTCAGGTTCATTTATACAACTGGGTTACACTAATCCAAAGCCAGGTTATTTTGTAAAATCATGTTAAACTAATCTGGCAGTCAGACTAATAGTCATGAGTTTCTCTAGTTATTGTTAATGTTTGAGATTGGCAACAACAGCCAATGGCAAGCACTAAAATTGTCAAGAATACTGGGTTCAGCAGAGTGAATTTTGAAGAGATAGCAGTCTTGTTGGTGATAAATAGCGGTGGCAGGTATCCTGTTTTACACTGTGAAGACAACAGATGCTTTGCTATATCTGTTCACACTATTTGTCCAGTATCCATTTATGAAGGAGCAGAAATTTCCTCCAAGTGAAAATGAGGATGAACAAAGCCGTTGACTTTGCACCCACCCACAAACGCCGAGCCATTGACTCTGTCCCTTTCCTTGCTGAGGCTGAATGAGACTCTTCGCTGTGTTGTTGTATTTAATCTTGGTCACCTATTCATGTCAGCAGTAGGACTACCCATTTTAACCTGTCTACCATTATGACTTATCTGCTTCAGACTATCTGCTGGAGAAACCCTCATCTGTTTGGGAGTCTCACCTGCAGACTTTATTATTGCAATGTCCAGTTTCCATAAATTGGAACTCATGCTCTGCGGCCAAGTCATTACGTCCCATTTCGTTGATCTTCATTTGTTCTCAGTGAAACAATGCCTTGATTTTAAAAAGTGCATCCTTGTTTTCAAACCCCTCTTGTGGTCTTGCAAATTCCTGAGATTTCTACACTGCACCAATTCTGGTATTTTGTACTGCTCTGATTTTAATTATTCCAACATTGGTAGCTATGCCTCCAGTGCCAAGGATCTAAGGTTTGGTGCTGCCTCCCTACTTTTCTACTTCCCTTTTAACATACTCATTGAAATGTAGCTCGTTAACTATTTAACATATTTTATGATCTACCTTAATATCTCCTTGTGAGATTCTAGGTCAGACATTGCTTGATAGCTTTCTACTATAGTTAGGCAAGCTGTTGTTGAAGTAAACTTGAGTGGGAAGGTGTGAATTAGAAGAAGGATTAGGCCATTTGGCCTATCAAGCCTGCTTTTCTATTCAATAAGTTCATGCCTGGTCTAGTTTGAGTGCTTAGCTCCACATTTCTTGCTGTACCCCGTAACTTTAGATTCCCTTATCAAAAGTCTATGTAATCCGCCTTCTATGAAAAGGTGTCAGAAGGATTGGCAGGAAGCCTGAGCAGCAGCAGTCTCAAAGTGAAGGGAAACCTAGTGAAAGGAGGCCAGACAGAAGACCATCACCTTGTCAACAACACTTTGATAGAGCTGTTGAAGAAAAAGCTGACAGGGGTAAATTCTCTTCTGAAAAATATATGCAAAGTGTCCTGAAGGTGGTTCAATATGGTTTGTAGAAGGAGATCTATTACTGTTGTAGGTTGACCTTTCTATTAGAGTATTCTAAAATGAATTTAATTAGATATATTTTTGTGTGTCATGGATGGTTAAGAATCACTTTTTTGCATGCTAGTATACTTTACCTCATTTAGTGAGACAAAAACTTCAAATTTTTCAACTTATGCTTGGTTGGGTGTGAAATGTATAATACAGTTGATGAGATCAGGTAGTTCTTGTGATGTTCTTTTTGTTACCATTTGCTTCCAAAATCTGCTGGAGACAAGAGCATGGTGTCTCAGTGGCAAGCACTGCAGAGTCTAAATATTTCTTAAACAACAGGATTGTACACGCTTCCTCATTGAGCCTGCACCGTCATACGATATCTGATTTGATCTCCGCTCAAATACCCCTTCCCGCCCATACCTGCCACTGGTGGCACGGTAGCTCAGTGGTTAGCACTATTGCCTCTCAGCGCCAGGGATCCAGGTTCGATTCCAGCCTCTGGCAACTGTCTGGGGTTTGCACATTCTCCGTGTCTGTCGGGAATCCTCTGGGTACTCCCGCAATCCACAGATGTGCATGTCAGGTGAATTGGCCATAGTGTTACGTGCATTAGTCAGAGGGAGATGCGTCTGGGTGGGTTGCTCTTTGGAGGGTTGGTGTGGACTTGTGCCAAAGGGCCTGTTTCCAAACTGTAGGAAATCTAGTCTAATTTTTTTTAAAATTATAATTCTTCCATGAATACATTCAGCCTCCATTACTTTCTGGGGAAGAGAATTCCACAGACTAATGACCATCAGAGAGAAAATCTCTTCACTTGTAAGGGGAACTCTTCCTTAAGTTGTGTTCCCGTGTTCTAGTCTTACCTGCAATAAAAACTTCAATTTAGTATTTACCCTAACTTTACCTAGGCGTTACTATTTAAAAATAATGGGTTGCACATTTAAGACTGATATAAGGAGAAGTTGTTTCTTTCAGAGTTGTTAGTCTTTGGAGCTCTGTTCCCCCAAAAGTGCTAGAAGCAGATTCTTTGAAGCAGGGGCAGATATGTGCTTGTTAAGCAAGAGATTGAAAGATTCTCAGGGATAGGCAGGATTTGTGGAGCAATTGGCTCAGTTCCAATTGTTGGCTGTGGATGGGAAAGACTCTGCAGTATTCTGTTGAACTAGGAGAGGAAGTCCTGGCTAGAACTCTTTTTGCAAATAGCATCATTTACTACACAATTGAATATTACAGCACAACAGATGACCTTTGACCCGTCATGTCTGTGCCAGCTCTTTGAAAGTGTGATTCGGTTTAGAGTCACACTAACATTTTGTCTCCATAACCCGACTTAAGAGAGATTGTCTGCTCCTTCTCACGTTGCTGTTTGTAAATACCTGCTGAGTTTCCCACAACTGTGATATGCTTTCAAAGTACTTTACTAAAAGCAAAGCATTTTGGGACATCCTGCAAATCTGGCTGCAGATCTAAAGTTGGGGAGAAAATGTAAGAGAAGCACTGAGCTGAGTCAACCAGACTGAGAACCTGAGAGAGCTGGAGCTGAAATTGGGCAGAGTAGAGGTGAGGTAGGGTCAATCAGAAAGAGGAAACTATCCGCTGTGGCTAGGCTGGCTTTGGTTACGCATGAGATTTTAGGCTCAGACTTTACGTTCCCACTAGCATAACCTGAAAATTCGAACTCTCTAAGGTCCGGGAAAACACAGTAACAATTACAATCGCCCTGTAAATTTTCTTGGTAGAGGCATGCATTGAAAAGGATGATTGTCTGACCATGTTGCACTGCGCTGGGATAGCGACATCGCTCTTGAGACCTGTCACCAGAAGCAGCAATTTGTGAAGTTAATCTGAGGAACTGCTGCAGTCTGGCTAAGACTGTAAGGTTAGGAGCTGAAGTAGGCCATTCAGCCTGCTCCACCAGTTGAGGTCATGGCTGATGTGGAAATGTCAATTCCCTCTTAACTGTTTTCATTTTCCACATTACCCTTGATTCTCTTACTGATTAAAAATCCTCAGTCTCAGCCTTGACTATACTTAACACAGACTCAACAACCCTCTGCATTAAAGGATTCTACAGATTCATTACTCTCAAAGAGAAGACATTCCTCCTCCGTTCTGCCTCAAATGTGTGACCCTTTATTCTGAGATTTTCTCCTCTGTTTCTAAACTCTTCCACAAAGAGAGCGAGTCTGTCCGTATCTACCCTGTTAATTTTCCTAAGAGTCTTGTATGTTTCAATAGGGTCACCTCTCTTTTTATATTCCAACAAATACAGGTCCACCTACACAACCTCTCCTCGTAAGACAGTCCCTCTATACCTGTGATCAGCTGAGTGAACCTTCTCTGGACTGCTTCCAATGCCAGTATGTCTTTTCTTAAATAAAAGGCCCAAAAGGGTTCACTGTATTCCAGCTGTGGTCTGACTAATGCCTTTGTAGCGTTTTAGCAAAACCTCCCTATTTTTAATACTCCACTCCCATTGGGATTAAAACATTCCATTCGACTTCACTATTACCCACTGAACTTGGATTCTAGCTTTTACTGATTCATGAACAAAGACTCTTAAATGTCTCTTCTGTAGTTTTCTGCAGTTTTTCTCCATTTAAATAATACTGAGCTTCTCTTCTTTCTGCCAGATTACATTAACTAACAATTTCCCACATTATATTCCATCTACCAAGTTTTTACCCACTTGCTTAACCTGTCTACGTCTCACTGTAGACTCTGTGCAACCCTCGCCATTTGTCTTCCCACCCATTTTCATCTCATCCAAGTTTCTCATTCAAGTTGTGAAGATCTATTGTAAATAATTGTGGCCCTCAGCTCTGGTCCCTATGGCCCACCAGTAGTGATACATTCCAATCCTGAAAATCTATCCCAACTCTGCCCCTTATTCGTTAGACAATCCTCTATCTGTGCTCTATCTACTCTCACCACCATGGTCTCTTATCTGAGTAAGTAGTTACCTTAAAAAATGCCTTCTGAAACTCCAAATATGTTACATATTCCCCTTTATCTATCCTGCTTGTTATCACCTCAATGAATTCTAGTAAATTTGTCAGGCATATTTTTCCTTTTATGAAGCCACACCGATTCTGCTAGATCGTTGTCTTTCTATTTCTAAACACTCTGCTATCGTGTCTTAAGACTCTAACATTTTTCTGATAACAGATTTTAAACTAACTTCTAGTTAGTGTTTTCTTTGCTTCTTTCCCTTTATATTGGCAGTTTTCCAATCCTCTGGTAGTTTTCCAGAATACAAGGATTCTGGAAATTACCACCAATGCATCCCTGATCTTTGTTGCTACCTGTACGTAGTTCCCTGTTTTGATACAATAAATGTGGTTGATTTTGCTACACTGAGTCAATTGCAAATCTCACTTTTAAAATTTACAGATTGCAGCTGTTCACCTAGCAGTGACAGTACCTATAAACACAGCCTTCAGGCTGCATTTGCATTATCCGTGACAATATAAAGAGAAGGAAAAGTAAACGGGATGAAAATGTGTTGCTGGAAAAGCGCAGCAGGTCAGGCAGCATCCAAGGAACAGGAGAATCGACGTTTCAGGGCTATTCCTGAAGAAGGGCTTATGCCCGAAACGTCGATTCTCCTGTTCCTTGGGTGCTGCCTGACCTGCTGCGCTTTTCCAGCAACACATTTTCAGCTCTGATCTCCAGCATCTGCAGTCCTCACTTTCTCTTGAAAGTAAAAGGGACCATTGTACAGGTAATGAAAGATCTCACAAACGTTGCGACCTCCAGTAATTCTCTTCACCCCTGTTCGCACAGGTAACCCCTCCCAGAACACACAGTAGGATCAAAATCTGTTAATTTGCCAGCTATTAATGTCCCAAGGCTGGGATTTCCACAGTAAAATTTTGTCAATCTCCCTCCAAGGGAGTCTGCTCCCTGATATCCTGTTGCTGTTTTGTTTTTACAGGAATAGCCCTCATTACTCCTCAAGCATTGAACCCAGTGAGATGTTAAAACTGCAAACAGTACAGAACAAGAGGTTAGGGAATTTCTGGGTTGAGCGCTCTGTTTAATAAAACCATTAGTGTCTGGGGCACAGATTTTTTGTAAAAAAATAAGAGCATCACAAAGTGTCATCACGCACTTCAACATCCATGTGCAGCTTGGGTGAACGCAATGAGTTCCTCAGGCTAGAGATTTAAAAGTACTTCTTCGTTAGAGCTCTTAACAGCCAAGTCCGTTCTCCCAATCAAATTCTCCCAGGGCAGGTACAGAACATGATTAGACACAGACTAAAGCTCCTTCTACTCTCTCTTAAACTGAAAGTAAAGCGCTCTCTATACTGTTCCCATCAGCAGCCCTGAGGACAGGTGCAGCATAAGATTACAAGGCGAAAGTGAGTGCTGCAGATTAGAGTCTATAGGGGTTGAAGGATTTTAGAGATGGAGTGTGATACTGTAGGCATTGAGGGAGTTTGCAGAGATGTGGAGGGTTGTAGGGGCTGGACGAGGTCACAAATAGGGAGGGATATTTCCTTGTTTCAAAATCCAGCGTTGAGAATTTTAAAACGGAGGCATTGCAGGTATGTAGGTTAGTTGTGAGCTATACCTACAAAGTGCATTTCCAGTGCTCCCTCAATGTTTGAGGTGAATGGAGTGATGTTTCTGTATGGTTCAGCTCTGCCATTTACAGTTAGGGTGGCACATTAGCTCAGTAGTTAGCACTGCTGCCTCTCAGCGCCAGCGACTGTGGTTTCGTTCAAGCCTTGGACGACTGTCTGTTTGTATGGAGCTTGCACGTTTTACGGATGCTCTGGTTTCCTTCCACTGTCCAAAGATGTGCAGTTTCATGGATTGGCTGTGCTAAATTACTCCTAATGTATATGAATGTGCAGGTTCGTTGAATTAGTCATGGGAAATGTAGGGTTGGGGTGAGTCTAGACATGGGCAGAATTACCTGTTTCTACGGTGAAGGGATTCAACAATTCTTGAAGTTTCTCAATAATACTGAAGGCCACACTATAGGTTCATATCCCAGTAATAGTCCTGAATCTGAGAACATTTGCGCATTTGTCATTCTCTGTAAAACAATAAAGGTACAATTGGGGGAGGTGCAACTACGTTTCATGTGTGTTTCTGTTTATGCTTCACCATTTCCAATCCACAAAGTGCACATGCCATCTTTGTCCCAGTCTGTCATTATACATTTTTTGATCCATGAACCCTTTTTATTCTGCAGCTAGAGAAACCAGAACTATGTACAGCCTCTGGGAGAATGGAAGTTAAAGTGATAGATGTGGTGATAGGTTAATGCTAAAATCAAAGCAGAGGGTTGTGGGGCTATGTGGGTGTTGAGGATGAGAGTCTATGAGGATAGTGTGGTGGTGGCATACTCTGGGTGTTCATGGTAGAGTACAAGAAACTGAAGAACCTTTGTCCAGATGAGCAGGGTACAGTGGGTGCAAGAATTGTGTTCACGGGAATGTTTGACAAAGATGGGTATTTGTGCCTACCCAGGGTTCGGCAGATGAAGGATATGTGACACTCTGAGGATGGGACAGGTGGTGGAGGATATGTGTGCCTGGGGTAGAGGTGGGCGTGTGAGTTAACTGAAAATTAACTGATGCTTTTGCAGTTCGATTCTGTGTGAGTTGGTCTTTTGTTCAAGTTTCTGATCAATGACGCTGTCTATCGGTTGATGAACTTTAGCCATGCCGAGTGAGTTAGTGTTTGTAGAAAGACATGTCTCTTTAGTGTCAGGATGATTTATTCACACAGTTTCACTTCGAGGATGTGAGATTGCTTGCCACACTCAGGCCCTGTAAAGGAATTCCAAATTGTCATTGATGACAAGCACTTACAGTACGCCCAGTTCTCCCTGGATACTGTTAATAACAGAATTGGTACTGTAATGAATTGGAGGTTAGTGCCATACTGAAAGACAAGGTACCAACTGAAAATGCAGAGAAGTGAGAAATGGAACTGGATCAACATTAGTAGTTGATGTGTTGACTAATTAGCATCTTATAATCTTACTGTTTGGTATTGAGTTCCTGGGATTTTGAATGCAATGCTAATTTTTTTTTATTTTTATCATCTGTATGGAGTTATCTTTAAACTGGTCTGTGTGCAGTGGAGTTATAGGTTGTAAAACTGGTTTCTTTTTTATCTCAAGGGAGAGAAATGAATGTCTTGGACTGACCAAAAGGGATCTTTAAAATTATGAAAGGCCTGATAGGCTGGGGGACATTGTTTTTCCTGTGGTGAGCCAAAAACTATGGATCATGGGTAGTTTCAAATAAATCTAATGTTAAACATTCATAGGTGCACTTTAGAGGAATCTAAGTAATGATATGAGGAAAAATGGCATAGAAAGATGCAGTGTGTTTGGACAGAGACTGGTAGTATGTAGATGCCATAGTGAAACTGTTGGGCCTACTCGTCTATTCATTTGTTGAAAGCTCTGTGTAAATAATGTTTCCCCTCTGCTATTTTGCATAGTAAAATTGAAAATAAGGGCAGGAGTAGGCTATTTGGGCCCTTAGTGTGCTCCGCTATTCGTTATGATCATGGCTGATTGTCCAACTCATTAGCATGTTCCTACTAATGAGTTTTCCTCGCATCTTTGATCCTTTTAGTCTAAGTGCTAGATCCAATTCATTCTTGAAATCATATAATGTTTTAATCATGACTCTTTTTTTTCTGTGGTAATGAATTCCATAGGCTCACCACTGTCTGGATAAAGAAATTTCTCCTCCTCTTAGTCCCATATGATTTATTCCATATCGTTAAATAGTCAATTAAATTTAAGTTAAGGGTGCAAAAAAAATTTCCAAAGATGTCACTGATACTGGAGGGTTTGAGCTATAAGGAGAGGCTGGATAGGCTGGGATTTTTTTTACTGGAATGAAGGAGGCTAAGGAGTAAATATATAGAGGTTTATAAAATCAAGAGGGGCATAGATAATGCGAATAGCCAAGGTATTTTCCCTAGGGTAGGGAGTCCAAAACTAGAAGCCATGGATTTAAGGTGAGAGGGGAAAAGATTTAAAAAGGACCTAAGGGGCAACCTTTTCTCTCTGAGTGGTGTGTATATGGAACAAGTTGCCAGAGAAAGTGGTAGAGGTGACTCCAATTACTACATTTAAAATATTTGGACAGATACCTGGATAGGAAAGGTTTAGAGCGTTATAGGCCAAATGCAGGCAAATGGGTCTAGTTATAGAGTCATAGAGATGTACATCATGCAAACAGACCCTTCGGTCCAACCCGTCCATGCCGACCAGATATCCCAACCCAATCTCGTCCTACCTGCCAGCACCCGGCCCATATCCCACCAAACCCTTCCTATTCATATACCCATGCAAATGCCTATTTACCCTATCCATGCCCTTCATAATTTTGTAAATCTTTGTAAGGTCACCCCTCAACCTTCGACGCTCCAGGGAAAACAGCCTCAGCCTGTTTAGTCTCTCCCCATAGCTCAAATCCTCCAACCCTGGCAACATCCTTGTAAATCTTTTCTGAACCCT
>NC_057720.1:92632751-92635617 GCF_004010195.1 Chiloscyllium plagiosum | reverse complement strand
GCATACCAAACGCCTTCTTCACTGTCCTATCTACCTGCGACTCCACTTTCAAGGAGCAATGAACCTGCACTCCAACACTCTCTGGGACCTTTCCATTAACTGTATAATTCCTGCCAAGATTCGCTTCCCCAAAATGCAGCACCCCGCATCCATATGAACCAAACTCCATCCGCCACCCACTGGCGCATCCGACTAAGATCCCGCCGTAATCAGAGGCAACCCTGTTCGCTATCCACCACACCCCCAACCCTGATGTCATCCGCAAACTCACCAACTGCACCTCCCATGCCCGCACCCATGTCATCCATGCACATGACAAAAAGTAGGGGACCCAGCACCGTTCCCTGCGGCACTCCACTGGCCACAGGCCTCCAGCCTGAAAAACAGCCCTCCTCCACCACCCTCCATCCTCCACCCCCGAGCCAGTTCTGTATCCAAATGGCTAGCTCCACCCCCATTCCGCGAAAACCAATCTTGCAATCAGTCTCCCCTGGGGAACCCCGTCGAACGCCCCACCGAAGCTCTCTCAGACCACATCCACCGCTCTGCCCCAATCAATCCCCCCTGTTACTGCTTCACAAAACTCAATCAGTTTGGGAATCCTGGTTAGCATGGACGAGTTGGGCCAAAGGTCCTGATTCTTTGCTTTATATGACTCTCACCTAGTTCTGGACTCTCCCACCATCAGTAACATCCTGCATCTACCCTGTCTCGTCCTATTAAACTTTATAGACTTCCGTGAGATCCCCACTCATTCTTCTGAACCCCAATGAATCAGTAATCCAAACAACCTCTCCTTGTTCTTTGCTGTCACTTTTTTATCCATTAATTAACAGCTAACACACAAGGAAGTGAGTGGAATGTTTACTTAATAGGTGTTCCCAGAAGTGAGGCAGACATGGGGTATTCACCCTCAGGAAATCAAGCCTCCAGTACGAAATTGGAAAGTATCAGGCACAAAAACAACTTCTTCCAACTCACGTCCTACTTTCCAAGTTAAAGTTAACTATGCAAGCAGCAAGAAAGATATTCTGCTGAAGGGCTTTAGGAGGAGCTGAATAAAATCTCTGAACTGTGTTTCCAGTCAGGCCTATGTCTGTGGTCCGTATGCATTCGCCTCTTCTTTCTCGAAAGCATCATTTGTGTATTTTTAAAAATTCATTCACACGATTTGGACGTCACTGGCTAGACCAACATTTAATGCCGGTCCCTTATTGCCCAGAGGGCAGTTAAGAGTCGACCACGTTTGTGGGTCTGGAGTCACATGTAGGCCAGATGGGGTAAAGATAGTAGTTTCCTTTCCTAAAAGGCATGAGTGAATCAGATGGATATTTCTGACAATCAGCAATGGATTCATGGTCCCTGAGACTCTTAATTCCAGATTTTTAAAATAGAATTTAAATTCCACCGTCTGCTGTGGCAGGATGCGAACCTGTGTCCTGAGAACATTACCTGTGTCCCTAGATTAGCAGTCCAGCGATACTACCATGAGGCTGTCGCCTGCACTTGAGAAGTACTGTCAGGTCCATGTGTATTTACCTGTGTGCCTTGCCCTTTTCTTTAATTCTTCACTTTACCAGCTATGGGAACCCTGATACCCACACGCAACCTGCTAAGTGGCCATTAAAAGTAGTATTTCAGTAAGTGAGTGTGAAATGTTTGATACAGGGTCTGGGATTGCAGCAGTCAGTGATTATTTATTCTGGAGCAAAATTCCATCAGGAAACAACGTGATACAACATTGTGTCTCAGATTATCCACATGCTGTCTGTGCTAGGCAGGGCAGGTAACCTTGGACCAGTGTTCCCAATGCTGTCCGCATTGGGGGCCTTTGTCATCTTAGCAACTGGGCCTGTTGTAGACGTATAGATACCAAGTTTGAGTTCTGCGATAAATCCACAACTCCATTAGTACCAGCTTTTACAACTACAGGAGTAATACACAATGAGTGAGTTGGATCATGGTCTTGCTTCAATTAGCAGTTCTTGTGGTATTTCCTACCCAACTTTTCAACCAAGCAGGCCCAGAACACAAACTGATGCAGCAGACACAGTTAGCACAGCAGATGCACACATGGAGTATCAAAAGGTCTTTGGTAAACTGTCACATAATGGTTTTAATTTGGAAAATAAGAAACTCCAATTTAAAGGTGTGGGACTAATTCAGGTGGATAACTGGCGAATGAATAGGAAACAGAGAGCTGTGTTGATTGGATATCATTCGCTCAAGACAATTTTGAACTTTTTGGCTAACCAAAACTTGGTGATATAGTAGCAAATTTCAGGAAGGTGTATATAGACCAGTGAAATGGACAGGCACGTGGAAGAGCTGAAAATGTGTTGCTGGAAAAGCGCAGCAGGTCAGGCAGCATCCAGGGAACAGGAGAATCGACGTTTCGGGCATAAGCCCTTCTTCAGGAATAGCCTTGAAGAAGGGCTTTTGCCCGAAATGTCGATTCTCCTGTTCCCTGGATGCTGCCTGATCTGCTGCGCTTTTCCAGCAACACATTTTCAGCTCTGATCTCCAGCATCTGCAGACCTCACTTTCTCATCCAGGCACGTGGAAGACGCAATTTCACGCAGTAAAATATGAAGGAATGCTGGCAGATAAAAAATCTTGGAGAGGTATATACTATGCATAGTAGTATTGTAAGCAAAGTTTGAGAGAAGATTTGTAGCTCGGGTGCTCATTGCTGTGGTTCTGTTCGCCGAGCTGGAAGTTTTTGTTGCAAACGTTTCGTCCCCTGTCTAGGTGACATCCTCAGTGCTGGGGAGCCTCCTGTGAAGCGCTTCTGTGGTGTTTCCTCCGGCATTTATAGTGGCCTATCCCTGCCGCTTCCGGTTGTCAGTTTCAGCTGTCCGCTGTA
>NC_057720.1:92604887-92632514 GCF_004010195.1 Chiloscyllium plagiosum | reverse complement strand
TCTTCCTCTTTTTGTAGTTCTGGTGTGCTGCAATGTGTTGTGGCCCTTTTGAATAGTGTCTTGATGCAACTTCGTTTGTGTGTATTGGGGTGGTTGCTTTCGTAGTTCAGGACTTGGTCTGGGTGTGTGGCTTTCCTGTGTACCTTTGTGGTGAATTCTCCGTTTGGTGTTCTCTGTACCATCACATCTAGGAATGGGAGTTGGTTGTCCCAATCAAGCAAGATTTTTTATCTTGTATGGTGTTGAGATTCTTATGTTGTTGGAGCTGGACCCAACTAGGCAAATGGTAGGTAATCTCTCACTTGACTGATTTGTGCCTTGTAGATGGCACTGAGGAAGATGGGCTGGATTGATTACTGCAGAAAGCCTCCGACCTGTTCTCATTCCATAGTTATGATTAAACTGGCCCAGTTCAGTTTCTTATCAGTGTTAACCTCCCAGGACGTTGATATTGGGGCAGGGAATTCAGCAATGGTAATGTCAAAGGATGATGGTTAGATTCTGTCTTGTTGCAGGCCTTTGCCTTGTTCTTGTATGGGCTGATATTAATTGCCACTTGTCCAGCTCTGTGGCCTGCTTTAGTAGCTGAGGAGTCATGAGTTGTGTTGAACATTTGTGCACTTCTGACCTTGTGACAGAGGAAATGTCGTTGAAGTAGCTGAAGATGGTTAGGCCTAGGACAGTATCCTGAGAAACTCCTGTAGTGTCCTGGGGCTGAGATAACTGATCTCCAACAAACAAGCATCTACCTCTGTGCAACAGTGACTCCAACCCACAGAGTGGTAACATTTGACACTAAGTCAAATGCTACCTTGGTCTCAAGGGCAGCTGCGTTTAGTCCATCTCTGGAGCTTAGTTCTTTTACCCATGTTTAAACCATGGTTATAATGAAGATAGTAGCTGAGTGGCCCTGGTGGAACCTGAAATAAGTGTCAGTGAGTAGATTATTCCTTTTGTAAGTGCTACTCGCTAGCACCATTGTTGACAATTTCCACCACTTTTGTGCTCTAAGTGTTAGCACAGAGGAACATGGTTGTTGTTCTTGGGAATCAGTAATCTCAGTTTGGCATCACTGCAGTAATTATTCAGGGATTAGGCTAAGCCATAGACCAGATACTCAACTGGACCAGCCTCAAAAAAAAAAATACAGTGGCTACAAGAGTAGATTAGAGGCTGGGAATTCTGTGGTGAGTAACTCACCATTTGTCTGCCTGATGTCTGTCCACCATCTACAAGGCACAAGTCAGGATGGAATAGTCACCATTTGCCTGGGTCAGTGCAGTTCCAAAAATGTTCAAGAACATTAGCACCATCCAGGACACAGAAGCCCATTTGTTTGGCACTCCATCCATCATCTTCTAAATTCTCTCCTTCCACCACATGACACACATTTGCAACAGTGTACCCTTTATAAGATGAGCTGTAGCAACTCACCAAACCTCCTTTTGACAGCATCTTTGAGATTGGTGACATTTTACTACCAAGGATGCATGTAGCTGATGCAAGGAGATATTCCCCTCCAAACCCCACACCATTCTGAGTTCATAGGATCAGAGAATCCCTACAGCGTGGAAACAGGCCATCCGGCCCAACAAGTCCACACTGAACCCCAAAGAGCACTCCACCCAGAAACCCCCTTTATCCATGTAAGCCTGCATTTCCCGTGGCCAATGCACCTAACCTACACATCCCTGAATACTATGGCAATTTAACAAGGCCAATCCATCTTTGGACTGTGGAAGGAAACCTCCGCAGACACAGGAAGAATGTGCAAACCCCACACAGTCGCCTGAGGGTGGAATCAAACCCAGGTCCCTGGTGCTGTGAGGCAGTAGTGCTAACCATTGACCACCACGCTGCCCTAAATAAACTATGTAATCGATCCTTTACTATCACTGGATCATATCCTGGAACTCCCTTCATAACAGTACTTTGGGAGCATCCATAACAAATAGACTACACTGGTTCAAGAAGGCAGCTCACCACCACCCCATCAAGGCCACAAATGTTCACCTTGGCAGCAATGCCCATATCCCATGAAAGAATATAATAAAATATTATATTCTACAGAGTCTATAGTGTTCTATGATTCGAGAACACTGTAGACTCTTGTTCACTTTCACATTTTCTCCCTCCAGTTCTGTCTTTCACCTTGCTCCTTAAAATCCACCGTTTGACCAAGTTCTGGTTTCATGTCCTAATGTCTTTGTGATTCCATGTCAGACTTTATTTACTCAAGTATCTTGGTGAGTTTTGCTACTTTAACTACAACAACTTGCATCTCATAGCTCCTTTAGTACAGCTAAAACAATCCAATGCATTGGACTGTAGCAGTTGTGTAAGTGAAGCAGAGTTTTATCAAAGCATCTTCAATGAAGACAGGCTTTTGGAGAGTACAACCCAGAGCTTAGTACTGAGCCAGCAAAAATCAGGCTGCCAGCGTAGAGATGGCCACAAAAGGTACATTCAGTTCACTCTCTGGTATAGATCTCTGGATCTCAAACAAGAGCCTACCCTTATCAAAGGAGGAAATATCAGAAAAGTGCAAGCAGCCAGCCTTGGAAGAGCCCAAAGCTCTCGAGTTGTATAACTGCAGGAGATGATCAAGATTGGGAGGCAAGAACATGGAAGGACTTGACTATAAGGATAGGAAATTGAAAATCTTTTAACGATACTATATAAACGCGTCATTACATTCTATACGCATATGGAGGATAGTGGGCTAGTGTAGGTTAGGTGGGCTTGGATCGGCGCAACATCGATGGCCGAAGGGCCTGTACTGCACTGTATTCTTCTATGTTCTATAAGGATAGGAAATTGAAAATCTTTTAACGATACTATATAAACGCGTCATTACATTCTATACCTGAGTGTCTAGCTTTTTTTTTGTTAAAATCTGACTGACCCCTGGAGCTGCTGAGAAAATAAAACTTTCTTGGAAAAACCGATGAAGTCTTCCTGAGTTGTAGTGGTCTTTCATCTAAAATCATCCACCATACCTTCCTCATTGTGAGCTAGAAAGGTCTGAGAGAAAGGTGAGAGAAGTCAAGGGATCTGTCCAGCAGGAACACTACGTCCAAGGTTCTGGGTCCTTTTCCACAGTCTGAGTCATAATGCTGAGAGTTGCTGAACTATGTGTGTCCTAGTTCTAGTGCTGTACTGTCACTTGCATTGATTTATTCTTGAAGCACTGCAGTATGACCCTATTTAATACTGGGACACTTCCACCAAGATGAGAAAGAGTAATCTAGGGCATTGCTGCCATTTTAAGATATCAATTAGCAGTTAACTGGCCTCCATTGAAACATGTTCTGTCACTGTGATGTCTAGAGTTAGTGAAAGGGGAAAAAAAGGAACGATAAGAACTGGTATTTAAACAGTGCCTTGAATATAGTGAAATAAATTTTGACATCAGAACATTAGGACTGGTGACCAAATATTTGTTCAAAGTTAGGAACATAAGGACCAAAGCAGGCCATTCTACCCATCGAGTCTTCCCTCCATTCTAGATCATCTCCTTAATGCCATTTTCCTCACATTATCTCCATATTCTTCAATGTCATTAGACACTAGAAATTTATTGGTTTTGTTTTTCTTCTTGGATATACTCAGTGACTTAAGCTCTCTGAGATGGAGAATTCCCATAAATCCCTACCCTCCGTGTGAAAAAAATTCCACCCCATCTCAGTCCGAAATAGCTTGCCTGTTATTCTGAGATTGTCCCCTGGTTCTGGAGTGCCCAGTCAGAGGAAACATGCCCTCTCATGCCCTGCAAGAATTTTGTACCGTTTTGAGTTCCCCATCATTCTTTGAAACTCTGAAGAATACAGCCCCAGCTTCCTCAATCTTTCCCCATTAGACAAATCATGCCATCCCAGAGAATAATCTACTGAAACTGCATTGTACTCCCTCAGCAAGTATGCCCTTAAGGATTGAGCAAAACGAATAGATTTTAAATAGTTTCCTTAGTCAGAAATGAAACAATAAAGAGCTTTTAAGGTGGGAGTTTCAGAATGTAGGACTTGGACAGCTGAAGGAATGGCCATGAATGGTGGAACAGTAAAAATCAAAAAGCATGAGACAACGACCTGATGCAGGAGCGGTGCTCCAAAAGCTAGTGCTTTCAATTAAATCTGTTGGACTATAACCTGGTGTTGTGATTTTTAAAAAAACATGAGAACAGTATTAGAAGAAAGCAGAGATGTTGGAGAGCTGCATGACAAGAGGAGGAGAGAACTACAGAGAGAAGGATTGAGGCCAAGGAGGCATTAGAAAACGAGGATAATTTAAAAATTGAGGCAGTGTGAGAATGGGACTTTGTGCAAGTTGGGGTATGAGTCACCTCCACTCTGCAGACATTGATAAGTGACCTGGTTTACATACTGGCACAATATCCCTTTGATTCACAAGGTCTTGTGATCTAGCTTTCTTATTTGAGTGGTATCATTCTTGCGTCAGGATTAAGGAATGAATATGCCATGTTTGGTATGTGGATCAACCAGTTGTTCTTCTGTACTTTGTGAATAAAACTATTCAAGTTTCACCTGTCTGAGTGCTGATATCTCAAATTTCCTCCAGGGAATGGAGACATCACTCTGTTGACTTGCTCTGGAAATAAGTTGAGGAAATCATTATTGTCAGTGTGGCTAAATGGTAACCACACGTTTTGAGCCAAAAGGTCATGGACGTTGTGTCTTCCAGCTCCTAGAAAGAAATCATGCATTAGACTTAATGTGCTGGAGCTTCAAGTATACAGTTCTGTGTGACTAGTGAATATTGTAATTGTTACCTGGTACATGACTACAGTGGGATGATGAACGCGGAACCTTGCATATATATATATATACACATAAGAATTAGTTTCTAATTTTTTGCAAATTATGTAATATAAATTATTTATTACTTATATGCATGAAAATACATACAACGTGCAATAAAATGTGCATACGTTGCCCCAAACCAGTGCCATTCAATCACATATTATGAGAAAAAAAAGAGACAATTTAAGTCAAATTTCATTTTCTGGTTGCTCCATGGCTTTGGTTTTATGAATTGTTCCTGTTGCCTATTATGAGCTCAGTCACATTGTAATCTCCCAGGATATGGATGCTTTAGTTTAGTTGACCCCTAAGATGTGCATGAAACAACTTGTAAATGCAGACTGTTCTCTTCCTTCCTCAATGGTTGTTGACCATTTTAGTGGCCGTTTGTGTGCCAAGGAGACCAGGTCTCTCTAGTCTCAAATTTGCATCACTCCACTGATATCCGCACTTCTTCCTGACTCTGTTGCATCTAGTTTCAAGGCAGCAGTGTATGGTCAGGCATTTCCACAAAGTTTTAATACCTTGTCTTGACAGTTTAAAATATCAAGGCTCTCTGTGCCGCAGACTGATCCTGGTCATATTTGCACTGTGCTGGGATCCACCCTGTTGCACAAAGGTCAGTAGAATTTTTTTTGTGAGAATTTTCCTCATTCTTGAAAGGCAGTTGACATTCAAATGGAATGCTCCTGGTCAGCCCTACCCTACACAGCCTAATTATGGTCATTCATGTTCAAGTGGATGTTATCCTTTTATTTTTCTGACTAGCACTTAGTTTGATTGTTTTACTTATACCACTTGTATCCTCACCATTTCAGAGCATCATAGAATTCCTACAGTGTGGAAACAGGCCATTCAGCCCAACAAGTCCACACTGACACTCTGAAGAGTAACCCACCCCCTTCCCCTACTGCTCTACATTTACCCCTGACTAATGCACCTAACCTAACCATCCCTGAACACGATTTGGAGACGCCAGTGTTGGACTGGAGTGTACAAAGTTAAAAATCATGCAACAGTGCTCACCACTGTCCTACAGTGTCTTGACCTTCTAGTTGTAGAGTTTACTAATTGGAGGATGCTGTACAAAAAGAGCCTTGGGAAGTTGTTGTGGTGCATATCATAGATGGCACACACTGCTGCCACTGTGCCTCCATGGTGAAAGGAGTGCATGTTGAAGTTGGTCATCAAGAGGCTGCTTTATGGAGCTTCTTGAGTGTTCTTGGATGTTGGTGAGTCGCATTCATGTAGGCAAGTCAATGTGTTCCATTACAGCCCTCTCTTATGCCACAGAGATGGTGGACAAAAAGGAGTTGTTTGCTGTACAATTCCAAGCTTCAGGCCTGTTCTTGTAGCCACAATATTTTAAGTGGACAATCCAGTTGAGATTCTGGTCGATGATAACTTATGAGGATACTGGTAGTGGGGAATTCAGTGACTGTAACGGCATGCAACATCAAAGAAAACTGGCTAGATTCTCTCTTGCCTGCAACAGCGAGTTGCCTGGCACTTTCACTGTGTATAATATTTGGACCACACAATCTTGAGATTTGAGGTTACCTAGGCCATGCTGCACATGGACACAGGCTGAATCAGCACCTGAGAATCATAGAAGCCCTACAGTGTGGAAGCAAGCCATTCTGCTTGTGTCCACACCAACCCTCTGAAGAGCATCTCACCCAAAGCCATCCCATCCCTGTAACCCTGTAATTTTCGAGGCTGACCCACCTAGACTGCACATCCCTGGACACTATGGGCAAGTTGTAATGGCCAATTCAACTAATCTGCACAATTTGCACTGTGGGAGGAAACTGGAACACCCAGAGGAAACGTACGTAGGCATGGGTAGAATGTGCAAACCCCAAACAGACATTCGGTCAAGACTTCTATTGATTTGTCATCTTCACTCCTATCTTGAACTGGTAAAGAGCAGAACGCCACCTAGTTTATGACAAAATTAACAAGGGAGATTTCTTAAGTGCCATATGCTTGGTGGCTTCCTTATAGTCAGTCCCCTGCCAAAGAAACTTTTGGGATGGGTTTATTAATATACCATTCCAAACAAAAACCTGTTATTTGTAAAACCCCTTCAGGATACCTCACTGTCAAACAGAAAAGCTGCTTCAATGGTTTTATTTAGGTATCCACAGATCAACGTTAGCGTCACTTCAGTGCTTTGTATGGTGGGCAGGGTCCTTGCTACTAATGAGCAACGTACAACAGCACAAAAATGTGAGCAAATCACAGCCTAATTATGGTCATTCATATTCAAGTGGATGTTATCCTTTTATTTTTCTGGCTTTTCCCTTGCATCCCCCAAAGGTGCTGACCCTCATTGGAGGAAGTTCTATATAAAGCCTCCTCTCCCAGTGACGCTGACCCTCGCTGCGGGACATAGTGCTCACTGCCCTCCTCTCCTGAAGAGACGGAGTGACTGGGAAACAGCAAGGGATTCAGCAGAAGGAAGTATTGTGTGGCTGTCAGTCGATGGGCAGAGAACAGAAGAGAGTTGAGAGAGGAAAGCAACATGCAGGAGGGGGCAAATGGATCAAGTGAGAGGCAGACAGAATAGGGAGTAAACAGGGTCAGGAGAAACACTGCAGTGGCACGTTGTAACTGCAGATGCTCAATACTTTTTAAAAAGTATTTCTTGGTATATGAGAAGCTACTCAACTAATGTGAAAGTAGAGGCAGCTCCATTCTGCTAAGTTTCATTATTTGCAATTCATGCTGAAATGAAAATGCACTATTAGAATATCTTGTAAACTGGAAAACTTTTCTGTAGGAAAGTTGGTACTGAAGAAGGGTCATTGGACTGCAACGTTAATTTTGTTCTCTCTACATTGATGCAGCCAGGCCTATTGAGTTTTTCCAGCAATTTGTTTTTTGTGCCTTTTATACCCCTTTGGGATAGTCGACTTCTCAAACATGTTGCGCTGTTTGGTAAAATTCCTATTCTCCTGTTTCTTCCATAACAGAAAAGGCATTCAGCAAGTGCTACTGGATGTCATTTAACTGTGTCTAACCATTTTTGGAAGTTCCCTAGGCAGTTCTGGCTCTGAGGTGGGTTCCCATAGTGTGTGGACACTTCCTGGGTTTTGTTTTGTTGAACTGATTGGAATTGTTACTTGGGGTTGTGCTGCAGTTACAGTAGGGAGAGAATTTTTTTCATTCAGTTTTCTCTAAGGGGAAGGAATTAAGTTAGCACTGGGAGAACAGCACTCTGCACTTAAAGTACAACATGGGTTAGATAAAAGACTGGATTTTACTGGCTGCATAGTTCCATTTCTAGTCAAAAGGTTGGTCTTTGACCTTCCCACCTGAAACCCAAGTGTCTTGTGTCAATATTACGCTTGGAGCATCTTTAATTGTTTCAGGACAAGGAGGAATGGTGGCTTAGTGGCTAGCATGACTGCCTCACAGCACCAGGAACCTGGGTTCAATCCTACCCTTGGGTGACTGTCTGTCTGTGTGAGTGTTTGCACATTCCCCCTGTGTCTGCGTAGGTTTCCTCTGCATGCTCCAGTTTCCTACCACAGTCCAAAGATTGCCCATAGTGTCCTTAGCTCTGGGGAAGCGCAGGGTTACGGGGCTAGAGTTGGTGAGTCTGGGTGAGACTCTCTTCGAAGGCTCAGTGTGAACTCAGTGGGCTGAATGGCCTGCTTCCACACTGTAGGGACTCTGATTCTATGAACTCCATCTAGGAGGGTCATTGGCAACTGGGGTTGAGAGGGAGGTCATTGGGTTGAGGGAGAGTAACATCTTGGTAGTATATTCATCTTCAGTGGGCACATGATCTCCTCCCCACTCCCCCCACAAAGGAGGTATCTCCTAATCTGCCTTTACATTCCCCTGCTGTATATCCTCTGCAGTGGAGATAAAGAACCCTTCAACTGGCCATGAATTGGGAAGAGGGAAGCTGGGTTGCTTAATGCCTTCCCCATGCAGCATAAGGTGGGAGCCAGATTGGGAGAGTGTGGCAAGGCCTTTGCTTTATTTTGTGAGCTCTGTCCCCACCTTCACATGTTGCTGGGGTAAGATCTACCCTATGATGCTGAAGCTCCACATATGCTGGAGAATGGAGTAGGCAGCTCTTCATGAGTTAACCAAAACGAGGACCGTTCAAGTTAACACAAAATAAAAAATAGAAACGACAAATAAAAAAGCTGTTCACTGGAAACATCACCCCAGTTTCCAGCGTGTTCTGTTTTTATTTTTATACTATATTTGTAAGATCATCACCAATAAATCCAAAAGGGAATTCAGAAGATAGATATTTGCCCAGTGGATGCTTTCGAAGTTGAGTCTGAATGCTTTTAAAGGGAAGTTAACTTTGACAGAAAGGAGTTGGAAATGTATTGAGATTGTGAAAATGAAGTATGGACTAGGTGTGTGTTTATTCTATTCTGTGAGCTGTTCAACCCTCCAAATTGTTATGGTGCAGAAGGAAGCCATTCAGCCCATTGAGTCTGCACTGGCTTTCTGAGCATTTTGACTTTGTACCAATTTCCTGCTTTTCTCTCATAACCCTGTAACATAGTTTCTATTGAAATAATCATCTAATGCCTCTTCAAAGTCTCAATTGAGCTTGCCTTCACCTCACTTCTAGGCAGTGCATTACTTTGTGAGACAGGCTTCTTTTCACTTCACTTTTGCTTCTTCTGCAGAACATTTTTAAATCTGTGCCTTCTGGTTGTTGATCCTCAAACATGTTACCCAACTTTAGGCTTGTCTTCCATGGCAACAAGATGGCAATTTAATTTTCTCACCAGTTATTAGATTAGATTACTTAGTGTGGAAACAGGCCCTTCGGCCCAACAAGTCCACACCGCCCCGCCGAAGCACAACCCACCCATACCCCTACATTTACCCTTACCTAACACTACGGGCAATTTAGCATGGTCAATTCACCTGACCTGCACATCTTTGGACTGTGGGAGGAAACCGGAGCACAGGGAGGAAACCCACGCAGACACGGGGAGAACGTGCAAACTCCATTCAGTCAGTCGCCTGAGGCGGGAATTGAACCCGGGTCTCTGGCGCTGTGAGGCAGCAGTGCTAACCACTGTGCCACCCACTCTGAGCTAACTAAGGAACGGTTCCATCCTGCCATTCCCGTTCTAGATTCCAGGTTCCAAAATTACTGTTAAGCCTTGACTGGATGAGTAATACTCTGTCATCTGAATAAGCAGTTCAAATCCCGGTACAGAGACTTGAAATAGTAATCTAGGCAGATATTCTGCTGAGGGATCGTTACACATTCAGGCTTGATGTCTTTCAGGTGCTCTGGTCTTAATCTCATTGCTGCTTGTCAATTTACCAATTGCTTACAAAGGCAGTTCATTGGCTATCAAAAATGTTGGCAATTTCTGAGATTGTGAAGTATGCCATGAGAATGCAGATTTTATATAGGAAACATAAAACTGTGTAGCAAAGGAACAGGCCCTTCAGCCCACCATGATGCTGGCCAGGCAGCATCCGAGGAGCAGGAGAGTCAATGTTTTGTGCATAAGCTCTTCATCAGGAAAGGCTTATGCTCAAAATGTCGACTATCCTGCTCCTCAGATGCTGCCTGATTTGACTGTGCTTTTCCAGTATCTAACTCTTCGACTCTGATCTCCAGCATTTGTAGTCCTCACTTTCTCCCACCATGATGCTATTCTTAATGAATCTCATCTGCTTGTACATGGTCCATATCCCTCTGTTCTCTACGTGTTCATGGTTTTGTCTAAATGTCTCTCAAACTTTGCTGAGTCCCAACTCTGCTTCTACCATGTCCCCAGTATGTTCTTGGCCCTTGCCTCTCTGTGTTTAAAAAAAATTATCCCGTAAGTTTCTCCCCACTTTCCTTAAATCTATGCCCCATAGTATTTGATATTTCCACCCAGGGAAGAGATTTTGATTATCCACCTCTCAGAATTTTATATACTTCCCTCAGCCTGCGATACTCTAGTGAAAACAATCTAAGTTTATCTAAATCCTCCAATCTAGTTAAACCTCTTTTACACCCTCTCCAAAATCTACGCATTCTCTAGTGTGGGGATAGGAACTGCATACACTACTCCCAAATGTGGCCTAGCTAAAATTGTTTTTTTAATACAGTTGCACTATGACTTGACAGCTTTTACACTTGGTGCCCCAACTGATGATGACCAATGTGCCATAACACCACCTTTACCACCATATTTACTTTCTGGGAGCTATGGACTTGGACCCCAAGATCCCTCTGTAAATCAATGCTCCTAAGGGTCCTGCCACTTGCTGTATACTTTTCTGTTGCAGTTGACCTCACCACTTCACACATGTCTGGACTAAACTCCATCTGCTCTTTCATTACCCATCTTTCCAACTGATGTACCCTGCTGTATCCTTTGATAACCTTCCTCACTGTCCACAAATGCGCCAATTCTTGTCCTCTGCAAACTTGCTAATTAGACCACCTACATTTTCATCTACATAACACATCAAACAACAGAAGTCCCATCACTGATCCTTGTGGACCACAACTAGTCCCAGGCTTCGTCAGAAAAATACTCCTCCACAGCTACCCTCTGACTCCTATTACCAAGCCAATTTTGTACCCAAATTGTCAAGTTACCATGACTTCGTCTTCTGGTACAGTCCACCATGAGAGACTTTGTCAAATATTTTTGTAAAGCCCGTGTAGACAGCATCCACTGCCCTAACCTCATCAAGCATCTTTGTCATTTCCTCAAAAAGTGGAATCAAGTTGGTGATACAAGATCTTCCCCTCACAAAGCCATGCTGACTATCCCTAATAAGTCGTCTTTTCCAAGTGTGAGTGAATCCTGTCCTGAAGTATCTTATATAATTTCCCTACCACTGCTGTAAAACTCACCAGCCTATAATCTCCTGGATTATCCTGGTTACCCTTTTTAAACAAAAGAGCAACATTGGCTATTCTCCAGTCTTCTGGACCTCTCCAGTGGCTAAGGAGGCTTCAAACATTTGTCCATGCCCCAACAATCTCCTCCCTTGCCTCCTCCAGTATCCTGGGGTAGATCCCTTCAGGGCCTGGGGCCTTATCAACCTTTTAATGTTTTTCAAAATATCCAACGCTGCCACCAACTTAATGTTGACGTGCTGTAGAATATCAACATACCCTTCCATGATCTTAATATCATCCATATATTTTTATCATCAATAACCATAGGTGAGGTGCCTGAAGACTGGAGGTTGGCTAAAGTGCCACTACTTAAGGAAGGTGGTAAGGAAAAGCTGGGAAGTATAGACCAGTGAGCCTGACATCGGTGGTGGGCAAGTTGTTGCAGGGAATCCTGAGGGACAGGATAGACATGTATTTGGAAAGGCAAGGACTGATTAGAATTAATCAACATGAGTTTGTGCCTGGGAAATCGCATCTCACTAACTTGATTGAGGTTTTTTGAAGCAGTACCAAAAGGGATTGGTGAGGGTAGAGCAGTGGACGTGATCTTTCTGGACTTCAGTAAAGATGTTTGACAAGGTTCCACGTGGTAGACCGGTTAGCAAGATTAGATCTCATGGAATACAGGCAGAACTTAGCCATTTGGATACAGTACTGGCTCGAAAGTCGAAGACATAGGGTGGTGGTGGAGGATTGCTTTTCAGACTGGAGGCCTGTGACCAGTGGTGTGCCACAAGGATCGGTGCTGGGTCCACTGGTTTTGTCATTTATATAAATGATTTGGATGTGAACATAGGAGGAATGATTAGTAAGTTCGCAGATGACACCAAAATTGGAGGTGCAATTATCTCAGATTACAATGGGATCTTGATCAGATGGGCCAATGGGCTGAGGAATGGCAGATGGAGTTCAATTTAGATAAATGTAAGGTGCTGTGTTTTGGAAAAGCAAATCATGGTAGGACTTATACACTTAATGGGAACGTACTGGGGAGTGTTGCTGAACAAAGTGACCTTGGAGTGCAGGTTCATAGTTCCAGCTGGACAGGATAGTGGAAAAGACATTTAGTATGCTTTATTGTTCAGTGTATTGAGTGTAGGAATTGGGAGGTCGTGATGCGGCTGTCCAGGACATTGGATAGGACACTTGGAGTTGTGTTTGCAATTCTGGTGTCTCTCCTGTTGGAAGAGTTTTGTGAAACTTGGAAGGATTCAGAAAAGGTTTACAAGGATGCTGCTAGGGTTGGAGGATTTGAGCTATAGAGAGAGTTTGAATAGGCTGTTATCCCTGGAGCATCGGAGGCTAAGCGTCACCTAATAGAGGTTTATAAAATAATGAGGGGCACGGATAGGGTAAATAGACATGGCATCTTTTCCCCGGCTGCGTGAGTCTAAAATTAGAGGGCACAGGTTGAAGGTGAGACTGGAAAGATTTACTAAGCGGTAGCGTTTTCACGCAGAGGGTGATGTGTGGATGGAATGATCTGCCAGAGGAATTGGTGAAGGTTGGTGCAATAACAACATTTAAAAGGCACCTGGATGAGTATATAAACAGGAAGGGTTTAAAGGGATACGAGCCAAATGCTGGTAAATGGGACTAGATTAATTTAGGATGTCTAGTTGGCATTGACACGTTAGTCAGAAAGGTCTGTTCCTATGCTGTACATCTCTATGAAATTGTTGTCCTTCTCAGTGATGTAACCATTGAGCACCTCACCCCCTTTCTCTGGCTCCATGCATAAATTCCCTCCTTTGTCCTTTTCTGCTTCCTTTACATTCCTCAATGGCTTTGTTTGATTTAAGTTTCCTAAACCTTAAATATACTTCCTCCTTTTTGACTAAACCTTCAATCCCCCTTGTTTTCCAAGGCTCCCATACCTTTCATCCTCACAGGAATGTGTTGGTTCTGAACTCTGATCAAACTGCTCTTTAAGAGATTCCTGCATATCAAATGCAGATTGCCATCAAACTGCAGCCCCCAATCTGGTTTCTCCAGTTCCTGTCTCATAATGCTGTAATTAACCTTCCCTCAATTTTGCACTTCCACCAGAGGACCAGTCTTACCTTTATCGATCTTAAAAACTTAATGACTATGATTAGTGTTCCCAAAATGCTCCCCACTGAAATGTATGGCAATGTTACTTGTGCTGACCTGCATGAGTGAGAGACTGACAGCATGTGAAAACACAATGTTATCAATGCCCAGACAGGTGGCTGGGTTTAACATGACATTCTAGAAATCTGTGTAAATACAATGTCTTGAGACAGATTCGGGGCAGTAAGCCCCATGTCCTTAGTTAAAATGGCAGACATACCTTTCTTTCAGCAGTGCTCAGTTGGGTGAGTGAATGATGTGCCCTTTTTGAACTGTCAAATGATTCCACCAGCAACTTTGGATTAACCTTTGACCTGTTTACCTTTTTGATTACAGATGATGTATTATACAATGAGCTCTGAGACAATGTCAACGCGACCCTGTTACTGACAGTTTGATTCCATAGGAATCTCCCCATTTTTCACCGCCACAATGCCTGTGCAGGCTCCACAATGGACAGACTTCCTCTCCTGCCCAATCTGCTGCCAGACATTCGATGAGAACATACGCAAGCCCATCAGCTTAGGCTGTGGACACACAGTCTGCAAGATGTGTCTCAACAAACTTCATCGCAAAGCCTGTCCTTTTGACCAAACCACTATCAACACAGATATAGATATGTTACCTGTGAACTCTGCACTGTTACAACTGGTGGGGGCCCAGGTAAGAGTTTCTTAAGTTACTTTTTCAAGTATGTTTTCCTGCCTTTACTTGCCAAATGTGGTAGGAGTTTTTCAATATATGGCCTTAACCCTTGTAGTCCATGCTGCCGCCATTGCTGTCTTATACAGAAGTGCACACGTAGCACTGCAGTCATGTACGAATTAGATGGATCCTTATTCTATAAGCAGCCCTCTTTAAAACTTCTCTAAAGCTCTTTGAATTAGTAGTGTTGAATGAAAATTTAACCTCAATGTATTATTGTCCCTATGATTTTTTTTCTCCATTTTTATATGCGACTGTGCCTGGGAGAGTATTGTTTATTTCCTGGAGGTGCTAGGAAAATCTGAGCAAGTCCCACCTCCTAAGGTGCAAGCAATGTCTTCACACCCCAAAATCATCATTATTCCTTCCAGTCTTACTGCCATTAAAGCTGCTTCTAGTATCCAAGAAGGACAGCATTTACTTGTTTCCTATATAAAGTTTTAGTCAGTACACAAGTACTCTGTGTGCTAGACTGTGGTCAGTGTATTCTGCTCTCCTTGTGTGATACCACACTTGGTGCTTCTTCCTAATGAAGAACAGGACTATTGCTGTGGAAAGATCTGATGAACTATCTCTCTCCCTATATTAGAAGATGTTGTCAGTTACTCTCTCCCTAGATCGTAGCCCTGTGGTGTCAGTAAGCTAAGTTGAGCTGGAAACTGCAAGCTAAGATCACTGTGGATGAGAGAGTGAAACTGAACCTGAACCTGAACCACTTGATGGTGATTGTACGTTCTGTGAATGGTCCTGTTGCATGTAGTGTCACAGCAGTGTTTGGCAAGGGTTTCCGTTTCAGTGCCTGTGACACATGTTTGTCTGAAGGAGTTGTTGTTTTCAGAGTTGCAGTTGCTGAGTCATTGCAACACTCTGTACGAGATTCTTTTCTCCTCTTCATGCGGCCTGTTCAGTGACCACTTCGCTGGTTTCTGTGGAACTCGATCTTTCCAGTTCCTACTGCACTATAGACAGAAACTTTTTAATTAACCAGCACATGCTAACTTTATCTCGTGGCCCCTTCATTGCAACCTGCCATTCAACCCCTCTAGTCTCTTTCACTCTGTTGCAGGCTGTCCTGTATCTGAATTCCATTTGCCAATCTTAGTTCTGTAACCCTTGATAGTCATACCGAACAAAAGTCTTAGCCAATCACATTTCTCCTTGGTCCCTGTGTAATGACAGCTTTTTTGAGGAGAGATTTGAAGATTGTTGCCTTTGTCTGTAGAATATTTCTTAATGTCCCCTTGGAATGGCTTGGTTCAATTTTAAGTTAGCACCCTTTATTGTAGACCCACCCCTCTCTGCAATCAGAGGAAATGGTATCTTTCTGTCTGCCCTGTTGACTAACTTAATCAGCTTAAACATTGCAATTAGTTCTCATCTTTAATTATCCTGAAAACCACAGAACTTGCTAAGACCATTCGGCTGCTATGAGCATGTAACTCAGTACACAAGTTGACCACACTGTCTCAAACTCGCATTCAAAAACATCTTTCAGTATGAAGTTTTTAATAACAATACACCTCCTCAAAAGGCTTTTTGACATCCAGCTTTGCTGCATCCTGTGCTCCCTTTGACAAATTTGTCAAATATGATTTCCCTTTGTTAAAACAGTGTTGTCTCTGATTATACTATGACTCTTTTAGTGCATTAAGATTTCATAATACTGAATTATTGAGTTTTCCTAATGACAGGTTAAACTGACTTGTAGATTAGATTAGATTCAGTACAGTGTGGAAACAGGTCCTTCGGCCCAACAAGTCTATACCAACCCTCCGAAGAGCACCCGCCTCCCTCTGACTAATGTCCCTGGTGCTGTGAGGCAGCAGTGCTAACCACTGAGCCATGGTGCCTCCCTGTTTACACACTTCCCTTCTTTCTTGAATAACCAGTGTAGCATTTGCAAATTTCTAATGTGCAGGAACAGTTTTAAAATCGAGGACTTCTGGAAAGTTGTAGCCAGTGCTGGGAAGTAGGCCCTCAGCTCTTATTCCTTAAGCTTTTGTAATACATTTTCTTTGCAAATACTAATTACCTTAAGTACATTTGTTTTCCTATGTTTCTGGTATGTAATTTGTAGCAGCTTCAGCTGTGAAATCACAAAGTATTTGTTTAATGTGTCTGTCATTTGCTTATTCCCCACAATGATTTCTCTCGTCACTGCCTTTAAGGGATGCTTTATTGTTTATATACTGGAGAAAGCTCTTCCAGCCTGACTTTAGATTTCTAGCTAGTTTATTCATCCTATTTTGTTATCTTTTTTTGAACTTTCTGGTCACCACCTCTGATACTAAAACTCTCCTTTGCTTGTGATAATTCTTTGAAATATTATAAGTTACCTTTAGTCTTGTGGTAACCTTTTATATTCCCTTGTAAGCCACAGGTCTTTGTTGCTGAGTATTTGTTTTTGAATGGAATGGATACTGCCTGATTCTGCAATTCTGTACTTAAAATTTTGGCTCATAATCAGATTCTTTCTGGTACTAGAGCTTGCACACCTCCGTTCAGGCCAGGGTGCCCCTGTGGGTTGATTCCACAGGCCATTGAGTCATGACTGAATGTGTCAAAACAAGTGCAAACTCCAGTTAACGCAATCACATCTACACTTCCTCATTTCACTCTATCCTTTTATATTTAGACAATGAACCTTTTCCCTGGGGGCACATTGGTATGTATCTGGAGAGACTAGGCTCGCATTATCTGGGCATTCTGCAGCTCGGTGCTGTGTTTGGGTACTTATCCTATTTACTGTGGATATAACCATCTCAAGACAACAGTGTTTCACACAGTGCAACAGTGACTGCACTTCTGAAGTGCTTCAGTGGGTATAAGGGAGTGTTTGAAGTCGTGAAAGACACTATACATTTAGGCTATTGTTGTAAATTACAATTTAAGTGGAAGCCTCAATCAAGTGAAATGTGTTAATTTGTTACTGTATTACAATAAACTTGTGTTCTCCTCTTGTGAATGCTGCTAAAGCTCTATAATATCTTACATTAATTTAAAATTTTATTACAGTATATTATCATTTCACTATTAATTATATACAGTGAACAACATTTTGTAAAATTATTCTAATTATGTGCAGATTCCAGAGCCACAGTCTGTCACCTTGTGTACAGGAGCAGAAAATACCAAACACTATGAAGAGGCAAAGAAATGTGTGGAGGAATTGGCACTGTACCTCAAACCACTCAGCAGTACCAGAGGTACTTGAAGTTATTGAGACATTCCTACTGTACACTGACACAGATTTATTTTTTGGGAGGTTTATTGAGTATTGATTTTAAACACTTGCTTCAGGCACTTTACGTATAGTAGTAGGTACCTCAGTGAGTTACAGGCTAGAATCTAAACCAAGGTTTTGGACAACTGGGCAGTTCTGAAGAAAGCTCCAACTGGACTCAAAATGCTGTTTCTCTCTCGGATGCTGAACGTCTGCAGCATTTTCTGCTTTTATTTAAAATGTCCAACTTGGCAATATTTTGCTTTTGAGGGATTTAAAGAGCTTATATATAGAATGACCAATACCCAGAAGTGAGTTACAGACTGAAATCTACTTGGAGGCTCAAAGGGTTTTACATATATAGAATAACATCTGCAGAAGTGAGTTACAGGCTGGAATGTAATTGATGGATTTGAGGAGGGTACATATAAGCATCACAGATACCTGGGCATGCGTTACAGACTGTCTAATCTAATAGTTTGGGTGGTTTTTATGCAGGCAAAAGTGAGGACTGCAGATGCTAGAAACCAGAGTCTAGATTAGAGTGGTGCTGGAAAAGCACAGCAGGTCAGGCAGCATCTGTGGAGCAGGAAAATCGACATTTCAGGCAAAAGCCCTTCTTCAGGAATGGAGGCAAGGATCCTCCAGGGTCGAGAGATAAATTTGGGGGGTGAGGTGGGGGTGGACGGATAGGTGGAAAGGAAGATTGGCAGGTAGGACAGGTCATAAGGACGGTGCTGAACTGGAAGTTTGGAACTGGGGTAAGGTTAGGGGAGGGGAAATGAGGAAACTGATGAAGTCCACATAGATGCCCTGGGGTTGAAGTGTTCCGAGGTGGAAGATGAGGCGTTCTTCCTCCAGGCGTGGTTTTTATGCAGACTGCTAAGATATTCAGGAGTGAGTTGCAGGCTGAAATCTGATTGAGGATTTCAGGGTTGTTTATATGTAGAATAATTGTACTTGGGAGTGAGTTACAGGCTGCAAAATAATTGAGAGGTTCGAGTGGTTCATGTGCAAAATAACAGATCCAGTGAGCTGCAGGTTGGAATCTAATCAAAGGTTTTGGTGTAGATGCTTTCTAATAAAGCTGTTATTACATACCACTGGAATAAGTGGGGCTTTAACCTGGGCCTCTTGTTTCAGGGGTGGGGACAGTACTTATACCACAAGAGCCCCCAGGTTTTGGCATATGGATGGAAGACTGGGTGGGCGGGAGTGAAGGTCGAGAACCTAACCAACGGGTTTAAATATTTGATATATGGAATAATTGATATGCGGGCATGTGTTACCAGCTGAAATCTAATCAAAAATGTTTGAATGGTGTATGTATAGGATTAGATCTCTCGGATTGAGTTTCCGATTGGAATCTAATCTAAAACATTGGGGTGGTTTATATATAACAGATACCCGGGAGTGATTTACAGAATGGAATATAATCGAGGGGTTTGGGTGTTTTATATATAGAATTACAGATATCCTGGAGCATGTTACAGACTAAATTATAATAAAGGGTCTGAATGATTTATTATAACCTAACATACCCGGGAGCGAGTTACAGACTGAAATCTAATTATGGGGATGGGTGAAGTTCCATTCCTAGTGATTTAGTAGAACAATAATTTGCATCAAACATCATTCTGTCATGACTGGCTGCTTTATAAGGAGCTAGGCTGCAAGTAGCAGTTGGGAGTCTGTGTACAGTATACCATGTGTCTGACAAAATGGAATAATAATAACCTATTCTGTCATCTGAAATTCAGTGTGAGTCATGCCTTTTATGGGAGACCGTCTGATGCTAGAGATGTGGGAAATCACTGCCTGCTGTGTTAAGATCTTCTCCCCAATACCTTTCCTTATGTTGCTGATTAAATTAGTTTCTGTTTTCAGTTAAGTGTTTTGCATACTGTAAGTGTCTTCCCGCTCGGCCTCGGGTGTTACTTTACTGAGATTTAGCTGTTAACCCTGTATCCATGACATGATGCGGGCGGTCACCACATTATCTTCTCCAGTTAAACGTTTTAAAATTCTGTGCTACTAGAGCCCTGTACACTGACCTGCTTCAAATGAATTTGCAGTTCAAATTATTGGCACACTCAGAATCCCTAGAATGTGGAAGAGGCCATTAGGCCCATTGAGTTTGTACCGACCCTCCAAAGAGCGCCCCCGCCCCAAGACCCAACCCTTCATCCCATAGCTCCACATGGATATGCAGGTTTGGTGGATTAGCCCTGGATACTGCAGGGCAATTTTTAGTTTGGTTAGACCTACACATCTTTGTGATTGTGGGAGGAAACCAGAGCACCTGGAGGAAGCCCACATAAGCATGGGGAGAATGTGCAAACAGTCGCCCAAGTCTGGAATCGAACCAGCTCACTGGTGTTGTGAGGCAGCGGTGTTAACCACTGAGTCCCTGTGCCATCCCAAACTTTCGTATTTGAAGGTGAGTAACTTCTTGAGCTGGAAAATCCATTGGGAATAATTGTCAATGAAGAAAGATGTTGATTGGAAGGCTTCTGTAAAGGCCAGCAGAAAGCAATGATTAGTAAAACAGCAGAAATGTGTTTGCCCTGGCTTTATTCTGTTGTCCAATCTATCTCTGCTTGCTTACAAGTGCCGAGTGATCTAGGTACCTGATTCACAGAGCATAACCTGGAACCTTGTCTGATGCTCCTGCCACACTCCCATTGTGATCTTTGCTAGCATCGTCTCTGTTGCAGTCTGATGGGAGGCTCCCAGTCACCTGGAAAGTATCCAGCCCTTGATTATCCCCCACCCCAAGTCTTGCTCTGTACCCAGGATAGCAGGAGAAAGACTCCAGACAAACTCTGCCACATTTAGAGTGGGCAAAGAAACCTAGGCCTTGACCCTGTGCCATAGCCATTACAGCTTTACGGTGCCCCTTTGCTTCAACCCATAGCACAAAGTGTTGTCAGTGTGGAACACAGCACTCTCAGGCAGCTACTGGCCCGTGGTGCCTTCCACTCAGCAAGCCATTCAGCAAGATGATGCCTGGAGCTGGCTGCCCAATTTCAGGCCCATGAGATGGTTCTTGGCACCTCTCATTGTCATGTGTTTAAACAATTATTTCACGGGATGTTGGTGGTAGTGTTTGGGCCACCATGCGTTGTGCAACACCTGAGTGGCTGGTGAGATGTCATTGTGAGCTGCTGCAGTCTGTGTGGTGTACTTACAGCCACAGTGCTATTAGGATCAGCAAGGTCACTTCTTACAGAACCTTTACTGCTTCTGAAAATATATAAAAGATTAGAAGTCTGCCGGTTATCAGAGCTATGCTGGAAAAACGCAGCTGGTCAGGCAGCATCCGAGGAGCAGGAAAATTGACATTTCGGGCAAAAGCCCTTCATCAGGAAATGTGGCCCCCTTCCTGATGAAGGGCGTTTGCCCAAAACGTCGATTTTCCTGCTCCTCGGATGCTGCCTGACCTGCTGTGCTTTTCAAGCACCACACTCTTGACTTTAATCTCCAGCGTCTGCAGTACTCACTTTCGCCTGGTTATCTGAGCTATATATTTGAAGATTGTCCTTTTACTAAGCAGGCTCATGTTCTATGAGTCACGATGCCTTATCCTGTTGCTGTTCAATCCTTCCATGCTTGATGCTCCATATCAGGATTCCAATTCTGACCTCTTATCCAACCCCTGCTCCTTTCAATCCACCATTGGCGTACCCAGAGTTGCTAGGCCTTCCCCCAGTTCTAGAATTCATGCCCTTTTAATTTGATCTCCCTAAGATGTCTTTTAAAATTTACCACTTTCATAGTGCGTTGGGACATGTTACAATGTTAGAGATACAAATGCAGATTGTTGTTCAGACAAACCCACAGTCTCATTATTTCATAACACCGAGTAGCCTTGGGAATGACATGGACTGTTACTGAAGTGAATTGACAAAGGGCATGAAAAGCAGACTAAATCCAACTGAAACCTCGGGAGGTCAGTTCAGAGCAGGAATTCCAGCTCTCAAAGTGATGACAAGGTGGCAAAACTGAGAAGGGAAATCCTACACAGTAACTGGCTGGCTGGTATCATTTGTAATTTCAATTTAACTACAGTTTGTCAAAAATTATGTCATGAGAGCAGACTCTTCTTTTTACAGCTGATGTGGTCAGTGACTGCCGGGTCTTGCAGTATATGTGACTCCCTTTTCTCAAGTGCTCTCAAATTGTAAGCTTGGCACTAGCATAATAGAATGCTGAGAAATTGGACAGTATAGAAATACAGGATGCTGGACTTATGCCTATGGAAGATGGTCTTCCTTGGCCTGTTCAAGTTTGGCTGTATCCCTGATGAAAGTGAGGACTGCAGATGCTGGGGATCAGAGTTTAAAAATGTGTTGCTGGAAAAGCGCAGCAGGTCAGGCAGCATCAAAGGAGAAGGCGAATCGATGTTTCGGGCATAAGCCCTGAAGAAGGGCTTATGCCCGAAACGTTGATTCTCCTTCTCCTTTGCTGTCTGACCTGCTGCGCTTTTCCAGCAACACATTTTTAAGCTCTGTATCCCTGATGGTCAGTGATTTTAGTGTTGGAACTGTGGACCTGGCTCCAGTCTATGCCAGCTGCTCAGATCTGGCCCTGCCAATAATGCTTCACTGCTGAGCTGTGCTGTTTTGTATTGCAGGTGTGGTGCTCAGCAGTGCTGCACAGAGCGTGCTGAGCAGGCCCATGCAGAGGAAGCTGGTTACACTGGTCCACTGTCAGCTAGTGGAAGAGGAAGGTCGGATCCGGGCAATGAGAGCTGCTCGTTCACTGGGGGAGCGTACGGTCACTGAGCTCATCCTTCAGCATCAAAACCCACAGCAACTCTCATCCAATCTCTGGGCAGCTGTCCGAGCCAGGGGCTGTCAGTTTCTTGGACCAGGTAGGGTTACTGAATGGCTCAGCAAGTTGACATTTCATACGCCTTAGATGTGTTAACCTGTCAGGATTTTAGACTCTCTTCAAATAGATGTTTTCCTTTTGCAATTTTTGGATCAACATTTAATGCTGTAGAGTGCTGGGGAATGGAACAGTTCGAAGGCAAGGGTTCGATATAGAGTAAACTTTCCATTTCAATATTAAAGGGCTGAATGACCTAATTCTACTTCTGTATTTTGGTCAGATACACAGTAAAGTTGTATCTACATTCTTAAAGTGTCAGGCTTCACTGTCTTCCATCAAACATTCCCAGGACAGAGACCATATGGAGTTAGATAGAGTAAAGCTCCTCTACACAGTCCCCATTTCTCACTTAGGACAGGGATAGCATGGGGTGAGGTTCAAAGCCGCCCACCCCACCCCCCCCATCAAAAAAAAGAACTGAAAGTAAAGCCTCCTTTACCCATTTTACTAAAAGTAAAGCTAGCTCTACTTTTCTAAGTAGAAAATAAAGCTAATTGTGCTCTTTCAAAACAAAAAGTGAAGCACTGTCAATACTCTGCCCATCAATCTCTTTCATGTCAGGGACAGCACTGGGTTAGATACAAAGTAAAACTGTCGCAATTGTATGCTTTCCTCTCAAAACTGAAAGAACATTAGAGTTAGAACTATTATTTGAAAGCACTATTCTCCCCTTCCTCTGTATCATATTAATGTTTCATTTATGTTAAATCTTACTCTTTATATCTGAATATCCTAATGAAGGCATTATGGGAATTGGACAGAGTCAAAAACTGCATAATAGAAAACAAATTAAAATAATTGGACCTGGATTGGGAGGAGCAGGGGCCCGGTCCAGTCTCGGATTGGGGTGAGCAGGAGTGGCTCTGATCTGGGGTTGGGAGGAGCCAGAGGACATACCAGACTGGAAATAGGAAGGTACTGGGCTGGAATTGGAGCACAGTGTTGGACAGGTGTAACTACTTGTTCAGGACTGAATCTAAAATGGTGTTGTCAATCAGATTGCAAGTGTTTTTTTGAATAATGACCTCTCTGGCTCCCAGCTATGCAGGAAGAAGCCCTCAAACTGGTCCTGCTTGCACTGGAAGATGGCTCTGCACTCTCTAGAAAGGTCTTGGTGTTGTTTGTTGTCCAGAGGTTGGAGCCTCGATTTCCTCAAGCCTCAAAGACCAGCATTGGACACGTGGTGCAGCTGCTGTACAGAGCCTCCTGTTTCAAAGTAGGTTTTGGTTTGGAGTGGGATGTACAGACTGAAGGTTACTGTTACTGATTTTAGGGCAACAACTAGTTACATAATTGATTTGTATTCTTGACTATGAAGTACATCGTTTCAAAGGTTTGCTGATGACGTTGGGCTCATTCATGTTGCATCTCGCGTAAAGTCATAGAATCATGCAGCACAGAAACAGATGCTTTAGCCCAACCAGTTCAGGCCAAACATAATGCCAAACTGAACTAGTCCCACCTGAGTGGTCCTGGCCCACTTCACTTCAAACCATTCCTATTCATGTACACATCCAAATGTCTTTTAAATATTGTAATTGTACCCATATCCCCCACTTCCTCAGGAAGTTCATTCCACACATGAGCCACCCTCTGTATAAAAACATTTTCCTCTTCTGCCTTTTTTAAACCTCTCTCCTCTCACCTTAAAAATGTCCCCCCCACATCTTGAAATTCTCCATCCTAGGGAAAAGACAATTACCATTAACTCTATCTATACCCTTTATAAACTTCAACCTCCTACCCTGCAGGTGAAAAAGTCCCAGCCAGTCAGCTTTTTCTTAAAGCTCAAACCTTCCCTATCCAGCAACATCTTGATAAATCTCTTCTGGACCCTCTCCGGTTTAATATCCTTTCTATAACTGGACGACCAGAACTATACACAGTATTCCTGAAGAGACCTCATCAATGTTCTGACAGCCTCGATATGACTTCCCAATTCCTATACTCAGTGGACTAGCCAATGAAGGCAAGCGCGCCAAATGCCTTTTTAACCATCCTGTCTACATGTCATGCAAGCTTAAAGAATTATGCACTTGAACCCCAGGTCCTTCTTCTACAACACTACCCAACATGTACATAGGTGACTCGCCACCATCCTCACGCAATGTCTTCAATAGCCTGGATTTATCACCCTGTTTGTCTTTTGTCCAATATTGGTGGGGTAGAAATTTCCTCTGAGTTAAGAATGGGAAGAACATAGCATTTGCCTTTGATCCTAGTCACCCTGACTACCTCTACTCCCCAGACCAATGTGTGATGGTCCACACTGTTGCCAACCTTGTGATCCTATGTTTCACAAGGTGAGCTTCAGACCTTGCATCCAGTCCATCATTAAAACCATCAAGTTGCACTTCCATCGCATCTCTCCTCCTCTCAACCCTTCTGCTGCTGAAAAGATCATGTATTTCATTACCTTTGGAATCAGTGTTTCATGCATATCTGCAGAGCTTCCTGGCTTCTATCCTTCATTAACTTGAGCTCATCAAAACTCTTCTACCTGTATCCTAACTCTTATGAAATCCCATTTATTTATCATGGATCTTCCTCACTAGACCATATTGATCCTGCTCCAGAAACACTGCATGTTTTGAAGTAATCATCTGTGTTTTAGTTCTCATCCTTGTTTCAAATCTATGCATAGCCTCACCCCTAAATATGTCTGAAACTTCTTTCCAACCCTCTGAGATCTCTGTGCTCTTCCAGTTTTGACCTCCGTTATTATCCCTCCAACAGTGGTGACCCCGCCCTAAGTTCTGGAATTCCTTCATTAATAAGCCTCTGCATCTATTTCCCCTTTCCACCTTTTTAAGATGCTGTCTAATATCTACCTCTTCAATCAAGCTATTGTCATTCTTCTAATGTTATCCTTGGGCTCAATAGTAGCATTCAAAATGGAATTGGACTAATATTTGGGGGGAAAAAAGACAAGGTGAGGGAAAAGCATTTTAGTAAAATCTTTATTTGGTATCATGCAGACATGATGGGCAGAACAGCCTTACTCCCTTCATTGTAATGCTTCTGTGGTCGGTGGCCTGATTAACATTTGACTGCTAATGCTCCTGCCAAATGATTGGGATTGTCCGACCATATCCCTGCCACTACATAATGTAAATTAGTGTATTAAACAATGAGAAGGATAGTGGCTGACTACAGGAGGGTACCAAAAGACTGGTGAAATGGCCAAGTACATGGCAGTTGGAGGTACATGGAAAAATTAATTGCGGTTTCAAATGAGGCATTCACAGTGTATATAAAGAAAGACAGACAGTTTCCAGTGGCAAGAGAGCTGGTGACCAGTGGGACATGGATTAACGAAAATTTGCAAAAGACCAGAGGCAGGATGAGGATTTATTTTACATAGTGTGTTGTGATCTAGAATGCTCTGCTTGAAAGGGTAATCCAAGCAGATTCTTTATCAACTTCCATGAATTAATTAGACAAATAGATTAAAAGAAAACATTGTAGGGGCCATTCGGAGGGAGAAGTTGGTTTAATTGAGGGATTTTACTAAAGGCACGGGCACAATTGACCTCTATATGCTGTATGATTTTGTTAGAGCCAAACAAATTTCCTCACCATTTCTGGTCTATTTTTTATTGTTAATTTATTCCTGGTACTGTGTTCAACAGTTAGGTATTGATTTATTTCAGTCTGTTTAATGGTTACTTAGTTCCTGAGCCTGCATCTGATGCTTGCTTAGTTCCCATGTCTATGTTGCAGGTCACAAAGCGAGATGAAGATTCCTCTCTGATGCAACTGAAAGAGGAGTTTCGGACATATGAAGCACTACGGCGGGAGCATGACACTCAGATTGTGCAGATCGCCATGGAAGCTGGCCTTCGCATTGCTCCTGACCAGTGGTCTTCCCTCCTTTATGGAGACCTGTCACACAAATCTCACATGCAGTCCATTATTGACAAGGTACGGCAGCTTAAGCTTTTTGTTTTATCCAGAAAATTGAAGGAAATGCATAGCAAACTGCTAAGGCAACTATCCCCTCTGAAAGAAAAGTCTGTGATAGGGGAGAGTGTATATGGAGTGAGAAAGGGGATTAAATGGATGGGTAGTGTGTGTGATCGGGGAGGGTGTACATAAGGCTGTTCCTGCAAATGCAGGACTTTTCTTGTTGCTTGTGGCATGTGGAGTAGAGTCCCGGAAGCTCTGTTGACGAGAAAACCGGCCTGAAGGTGGGCAGGTATGACTGCATATATATAACTCTATAAAATTCACTTTAGTCTATGTATATTGTTAGGCCGCAAGTGTCTAATGGGTTCTTTAAGGTCTGATCAAAATGAATACGTGACATGCACTTGAATGCGCATCAGTTATTAGCTTTAATTAATAGAAATATGTACATATATAAACTACTGAGCGAATCTATTCGCTCAAACTACTTATACAGATCCAAGCTAATGCACATCACTATCTTTCTACTCGTCGGGGACTGGTGATGGTGGCACTTGGACCTCTATCTAGGATTCTACGGCACCAGTCTCACGAGCCCCAGTCCGCTGGTGAAGATCCATGGACTGGGTTTGAGTGTCCTGGGCCAGTGATGACAGTCCAATGAGTGGGGCAAAGCCCCTGCTATTAATGCTGGGCTGAATCTAATGTTGTCTGCTCTATCACGATTTCATAGCACTTCCAGTACATTCCCAGGTGTTCCATTGTACATATAATTACAGACATCTTTGTGTTAGTTGTACAATAGCTGGAAATGTGTTGCTGGAAAAGCGCAGCAGGTCAGGCAGCATCCAGGGAACAGGAGAATCGACGTTTCGGGCATAAGCCCTTCTTCAGGAATGGGGAAAGTTTGTCCAGCAGGCTAAGATAAAAGGTAGGAAGGAGGGACTAGGGGGAGGGGTGTCGGAAATGTGATAGGTGGAAAGAGGTCAAGATGAGGGTGATAGATCAGACTGGGGTGGGGGCGGAGAGGTCGGGAAGAAGATCTCAGGTTAGGAAGGCGGTGCTGAATTCGA
>NC_057720.1:92590682-92604366 GCF_004010195.1 Chiloscyllium plagiosum | reverse complement strand
GACCACGTTGGGGGGGAAATTGCGGTCCTTGAAGAAGGGGGCCATCTGTGTTGTGCGTTTTTGGAACTGGTCCTCCTGGGAGCAGATGCGGCGGAGTCGAAGGAATTGGGAGAATGGGATGGCGTTTTTACAGGGGGCAGGATGGGAGGAGGTGTAGTCCAGGTAGCTGTGGGAGTCGGTCGGTTTGTAGCTGCCTGACCTGCTGCGCTTTTCTAGCAACACATTTCCAGCTCTGATCTCCAGCATCTGCAGACCTAACTTTCTCCTCCCTGGATGCTGCCTGACCTGCTGCGCTTTTCCAGCAACACATTTCCAGCTCTGATCTCCAGCTGATCTCCAGACCTCACTTTCTCCTTAGTTGTACAATAGCCTGATTTCCCAGTTCCCAGCCCACATCAGGGCAGTGACCTTCCAGCCAAAACCGGCTGCTTTAGCACTAGGCCTGCTTTCTGTGTAATTTTCTACTTCCGTCATTACGCATTGACATGTCCAATTAACCCTTAATGATCTGGCTTGGAGATTTTTTTTAAGCCCAACACTACACCATGTGGAGTGGTCCCAAATCAGGATTGAATTTCGAACAGTAAATTAACTCCTCAGTAGTTTGCAGGGCTTTTTCTGCTAAACGCCTGCCTCTGGATGGCGAGTATTGATGGAGAGCTAGTTACGTTCATTCAAAAGAGACGGGCTTATCAGGTATCTGTCTGATTCTGTACTGTGTTCTTTAACTGTTACTCGTGCTCTGCTGATTGAGCAGGTTTGCTCAAGACTTGGATGTCTTGTGATGTCAGCTGGATGATGTGGAGCTGTGGGGGAATTTTGTGAAGGTCGGTTATGATTGTTCTTTACTTACAGCTGCAGACGCCTGCCTCCTTCGCACAGAGCGTTCAGGAGCTGACAATTGCCCTTCAACGAACTGGAGACCCCGCCAATCTGAACCGGCTTCGTCCACACCTCGAGTTACTGGCCAACATTGACCCCAGTCCAGGTACTGGAAACAACTGTTCATTTGTCAAATGTCTTAAAAACTAGTCACCTCTCACATTGTCCCAGCTCTCGGGAATTAACACATACCCATCAGTATCGTCATTCTCATAACCAACAAGAGCAACATACATTGATGTAGTGCCTTTAATATAAGAAAATGCTCCCAGTACATCTCATGTTAACAAACAAATGTTGACACTGAGTCACAAGGCAGTTATCAGGAAATAAGTAGCGAGGTGGAGAGTTTTATTGAGTAATACAACATGGAAACAGGCCCTTCAGCCCAAACTAGTCCATACTGACGATGGTGCCCATTCAGCTAGTTCCAGTTGCTTCAAGGTCCTTCCATTCGTGTACCTATCCAAATGTTTTTTTTTAAATGTATCTGTTATACCTGTCACTTTCTCTGGCAGCCCATTCCATATACGCACCACTGTGAATGGCGAAGTTGCCCCTCTGGTCCTCCTCAAATCTTGCCCCTCTCATCTTTAAACCTATGCCCTCTAGTTTTCAATTCCCCTGGGAAAAGAATATTAGCATTCATCCTATCTGTGCCCCTCATGATTTTATACACTTCAGTAAGTCACCCCTCATTCTCATACATTCCAAGGAATAAAGTTATTTTCTGACCAACCTCTCCTTATAGCTCACGCCAAGTTCTGGCAACATCCTCGTAAATCATCTTTGCACTCTTTTCAGTTTAACTACATCTTTCCTATAACGGGGCAAACAAAACTGCACACAATACTCCGAAGTGCAGCCTCATCGATGACTTACACAACTCTAACATAATATCTCAACTCCTATACTTGATGCCTCCACCAATGAAGACCAACATGCTAAATGCCGCCTTCACCACCCTATCTACCTGTAACGAGCTTTCGAAGAACAATGTACTTGTACTCCTAAGTCCCTCTGTTCCACAACACTCCTCAGGACCTTACCATTTACTGTATAAGTCCTACCTTGGTTTGACTTTCCAAAGTGCAACACTTCACACTTACCTGTGTTGAATTGCATTTGCCAGTCCTCAGCCCACTTTCCCATCTGATCAAGATCCACCTGTAATATTTGATAACCTTCCTCGCTCTCAATGATTTTGTATCATCCGCAAACATAGAACATTACAGTGCAGTACTGGCCCTTCGACACTCAATGTTATGCTGACCTGAGAAACCAATCTGAAGCCCATCTACCCTACACTATTCCATTTTAATCCAAATGTCTACCCAATGACCATTTAAATGCCTTTAGTTGGCGAGTCTACTACTGTTGCAGGCAGGTCGTTCCACGCTCCAACCACTGAATAAAGCAACTACCTCTGACATCTGTCTATATCCATCACCCCTCAATTTAAAACTATATCTTCTCATGCTAGCCATCACTATCTGATGAAAAAGGCTCTCTCTGTCCACTCCATCTAACCCTGTAGTTTACTTATATATCTCAACTAAGTCGCCTCTCAACCTTCTTTTGTCTAACGAAAACAGCTTCAAGCCCCTCAGCCTTTCCTCAAAGGACCTTCCCTCCATACTAGGCAACATCCTGGTAAATCTCCTCTGAACCCTTTCCAGTGCTTCTACATCCTTCCTATAATGCGGTGACTAGAACTGTACACAGTATTTCAAGTGCGGCTGCACTAGAGGTTTGTACAGCATGACCTCATGGCTCTGAAACTCAATCCCTCTACCAATAAGAGCTAGCGCCCCGTATGCCTTCATAACAACCCTATCAACCTGGGTGGCAACTTTCAGGGATCCACGCACATGGACACAGAGTTCTCTCTGTTTATCTATACCACCAAGAATCTTACCATTAGCCCCATACTCTTTATTCCTGTTACTCCTTCCAAAGTGAATCACCTCACACTTTGCTGCATTAAACTCCATTTGCCACCTCTAAGCCCAACTTACTAATACTTGTACATTTGCATCCAGACTATGTAAATAACAAATAGCAAAGGTCCCAGCACCAATCCCCTGTGGCACACCACTAGTCACAGATCTCCAGTTTGAGAAACAACCTTTAGCTATCACCGTCTGCTTCCTACTATCAAGCCAATTTTGAATCCAATTAGCTAGCTCTCCCTGGATCTCATGCAACCTAACCTTCGTAACTAGTCTGCCTTGTGGGACTTTGTCACAGGCCTTACTGAAGTCCATATAGACAACATCCACTGCCCTACCCTCATCCATCCTCTTGGTTATCTCTTTGAAAAACTCTAAAAGATTTGTCAGACATGACTTCCCATGCACAAATACAATACTGACTGTCCCTAATCAGACTTGATTATCTAAATGTTGGTCGATCCTGTTCCTCCGTATCCCCTCCAACAACTTGCCTACCACTGATGTCAGGTTCACTAGCCTGCAGTTTCCTGGCTTGTCTTTGCTACCTTTCTTAAACAATAGAAGAACATTAGCAACACTCCAGTCTTCTGGAACTTCACCAGTGGCTAAAGATGAAGCAAAACTCTCTGCAGAGAGCTATGCATGCATTGGTTCATTTGGATAGGTATGTGGATGGGAAGGGTCTGATGGGATACAGACCAAATGTGGGCAATTGGAACTAGCTGAGTGGGCACCATGGACTAGTTTGGGCCGAAGGGCCTTTTTCGATGCAGGGAATTCCAGAGTTTACAGCCTGGACAGCCGAAGATTGTCGCCAGTGGTGGAGCGATTAAATGAGGGTTGCTTGAGGCTAGATTTAGCAGAGAGCTGAGATACCAGAGTATTGAAAGTTGAACAAGACTATAGCAACTTGAGGTTTGGGGGTGGGGGGAATAGGATGGAAGCGGGTCTGTTGAGTCCGCTGAAAAAAAAGTGAAGTCGCAGGGAGATAAGATAGTGAAGAAGGCGTTTGGTATGCTTTCCTTTATTGGTGAGAGTATTGAATACAGGAGTTGGGAGGTCATGTTGTGGCTGTATAGGACATTGGTTAGGCCACTGTTGGAATATTGCGTGCAATTCTGGTCTCCTTCCTATCAGAAAGATGTTGTGAAACTTGAAAGGGTTCAGAAAAGATTTACAAGGATGTTGCCAGGGTTGGAGAATTTGAGCTACAGGGAGAACCTGAACAGGCTGGGGCTGTTTTCCTTGGAGCGTCAGAGGCTGAGGGGTGACCTTTTTGGAGGTTTATAAAATCATGAGGGGCATGGATAGGATAAATAGACAAAGTCTTTTCCCTGGAGTGGGGGAGTCCAGAACTAGAGGGCATAGGTTTAGGGAGAGAGGGGGAAAAACTTAAAAGGAACCTAAGGAGCAACTGTTTCATTCAGAGGGTGGTGCGCAGTTGGAATGAGCTGACAAAGGAAATGATGGAGGCTGGTATGATTACAACACTTAAAAGGTGTCCAGATGGGTATATGAATAGGAAGGGTTTAGAGAGATATGGGCCGACTGCTGGCAAATGGGACAAGATTAGGTGAGGATATCTGGTCTGCATGAACGAGTAGGGCTGAAGGGTCTGTTTCCGTGCTGTACATCTCAGATTTGGAGGGAACTGCTTCACTGGAGGAATGCACAGCCTGGGAGGGTAGATGAGATGGAAACTCTCATCCTTTTAAAAAGTCGAGAATGTGTTGCTGGGAAAGCACAACAGGTCAGGCAGCATCCGAGGAGCAAGAGAATCGACATTTTGGGCATAAGCCCTTCCTAAGGATTCATTTTCTAACTAAGGGCCTATGTCGGAAACGTCAATTCTCCTGCTCCACGGATGCTGCCTGACCTGCTGTGCCTTCCCAGCAATGCACTCTCAACTCTGATCTCCAGCATCCGCAGTCTTTCACTTTCTCCGAACCCTTTTTAAAAGTACTTGGATGATCACTTAAAGTGAGGAAATGACCTGGGAGTTGCAGTGAGAGATCACTTAAAGTGTCATAGCGTTCAAGACTATGGGCCTAGTATGGGAAAGTGGGACTCAAGTAGTTAGTAGTTATACCTTTTAGCTCTACAGATTCAATGGGCCAAAGAGCCTCCTTGGTACTACATGATTCTGTGAGCTTCAGAATAGCTCAGCAAGTGCACGAGTGATGAGTGAAAAGAACTCAGTTCCATTTAAGATATAGGTTGCAGATAAGACCATAAGACATAGGAGTGGAAGTAAGATACGGCCAGCCTGAGACAGGTTGGATGATCTTTGAAAGTTGGAAGCTGCACCTTATTGTACCCAGTTATAAATCTTGGCATTTTCTCGAGGACTTTACAGCGAAACCTCGAAGTGATCATTCTGTGCCATAAATGTGGCCGTGATGCAATGACATCCGTACTGCCTGAGTTCCCAACAGCTGCAGATGATAACTAATGGCGAAGGATGGCTGGCATGGATTGTACCATCCTCAGCCCACAGCAGCAGTCAGTTCATATTTAGACCCTCTCTTTACCTTCGCTTACATACACAGCCTTCCTTAAAGCCTACTTAGTATTTTGGTCACTTGACCTAAGTGACCTTTGGCTTGCTATGTTTTGTTTGATAGTCAGTTCAGTGAAACACCTTGGGAATATTTTGGTCTGCTGCAAGGAGCTGTCCCATAAGAACTAGTAGCAGAAGCAGGCAATTCAGCTCCTTGAGCCTGCTCTACCATTTCACACGATCATGGCTGATCTCATCTCGGCCTCAACTCCACTTTTCCATCCGTTCCCTATAACCCTTTAACCCTTTAACCCAATAAGGATTAAAAGTCTATTTCCTCCTTACATTTATTCAGTATGCCAGCATTCTCTGGTAGTCAATTCCATAGGTTCCTGTCCCTTTTGAGAGAAATGATTCCTCCTCATCTCTGTTTTAAACCTGCTACCCTATATCCTAAAACTATGACACCTCGCTCTAGATTTCCCCACATGGGGGAGTCATCCTCTATCCACTTTGTCATTCCCCTTAAGCATCACCCTGCCGAAGGAAGGATGCTGTGAAACTTGAAAGGATTCAGAAAAGATTTACAAGGATGTTGCTGCGATTGGAGGGTTTAAGCTATGGGGGGAGGTTGAATAGGCTGAGGCTATTTTCCCTGCAGTGTCTGAGGCTGAGGGGTGATCTTACAGAGATTTATAAAATCATGAGGGGCATGAATAAGGTAAATAGCCAAGGTCTTTTCCCCAGAGCAGGGGAGTCCAGAAATACAGAGATCTCTGCGACGTTTTCATGCAGAGGGTGGTGCGTGTATAGAATGAGCTGCCAGAGGAAGTGGTGAAGGCTGATACAGTTACAGCATTAAAAAAAGCATCTGGATGTCTGCATGAATAGGAAGAGATATGGGCCAAATACTGGCAAACAGGCCCAGATTAACTTAGGATATCTGTTCGGCATGGGCACATTGGACCAAAGCATCTATTTCCATGCTGTACCATTTTTTTAGATTAGATTACTTAGTGTGGAAACAGGCCCTTTCGGCCCAACAAGTCCACACCGACCCGCCGAAGCGCAACCCACCCATACCCCTACATTTACCCCTTACCTAACACTACAGGCAATTTAGTATGGCCAATTCACCTGACCTGCACATCTTTGGACTGTGGGAGGAAACCGGAGCACCCGGAGGAAACCCACGCAGACACGGGGAGAACGTGCAAACTCCACACAGTCAGTCGCCTGAGGCAGGAATTGAACCCGGGTCTCTGGCGCTGTGAGGCAGCAGTGCTAACCACTGTGCCACCGTGCCGCCCACAACTCTATCTTAAATACCTCCATTATGTGTGTGATCTTTGAGAAGATTTGTAGCTCAGGTTGAGGTTCTGGATGCAAGTTTGCTCGCTGAGCTGGAATGGTTTTCAGACATTTCATCACCTTACAAGGTAACATCATCAGTGAGCCTCCGGTGAAGCGCTGATGGTATGTCGCACTTTCTATGTGTGTTTAGGTTTCTTTGGGTGGGTGATGTCATTTCCGGTTCTTTTTCTCGGAGAATGGTAGATGGGATCCAAATCGGCGTGTTTATTGATACAGTTCTGGTTGGAATGCCATGCTTCAAGGAATTCTCGTCGATGTCTGTTTGGCTCGTCCTAGGATGGATGTGTTGTCCCAATCGATGTGGTGTCCTTCTTTGTCTGTTTGTAAGGATATTAGTGACAGTGGGTCATGTCTTTTTGTGGCTAGTTGATGTTCATGTATCCTGGTCTAGTTGTCTGCCTGTTTATCTGATGTAGTGTTTGTTACAGTTGTTGCAAGGTATTTTGTAAACTGCATTCGTTTTGCTTGTTGTCTGTATAGGGTCTTTTAAATTCATTAGCCGCTGTTGTAGTATGTTGGTAGGTTTGTGGGCTACCATGATGCCAAGAGATCTGAGTAGTCTGGAAGTCATTTCAGAGATGTCTTTGTAGGGTAAAGTGGCGAGAGATTTTGGGCACGTTGTGTCTGCTTTTTTGAGTTTGTTGCTGAGGAATCGGCAGACTGTTTATATTAGGTATCTGTTCGAATTGAATACGCTGTATAGGTATTTCTGTTGTTAATAACTGCTCGGTGCTACAGTGTGGTAGCTCATTGAAATGTCCTAATGCAGCTCCGTTTGTGGGTGTTGGGATGATTGCATCTATAGTTAAGTATTTGGTCTGTGTGTGTTGTTTTCCTGTCGGCACACATTTGAAGTTCCCCGTTGAACGTTTGCTCTACTGTGACATCTAGAAATGGTAGTTTATTGCTCTCTTTTTTGTGAATTTTATGCCAGTGAGGATATTATTGATGGTGTTGTAGGTTTCCTCTAATTTGCTTCGTTGGTGATGACAGAGGTGTCATCCACGTAGCGGATCCAAAGTTTGGTTTGGATAGTTGGGAGAGCTGTTTTTTTTCGAGTCTCTGCATTACCACGTCTGCCTAGGAACCCTGGAATTGGTGATCCCATTGGTGTTCCAAAGAAACACTGATGCTACAAGAGCAACCAAAGATACAAACACCAGACAGTGCCAATGTCATCTGCAAAGATAACATTGTTAAGCACATTCAACACCTACAAACAAATCAATGGAATACCCATGGGATCGCCAGTATCAGAGTTCCTAGCGGACGTGGTAATGCAGAGACTGCAAAGCAGCTCTCCCAACCATCCATCTCAAACTTTGGATCTGCTATGTGGTTGATAACTTTGTCATCACAAAACGAAGCAAATTAGAGGAAACCTACAACACCATCAATAATATCCTCACTGGCATAAAATTCACAAAAGAGGAGGAGAACAACAACAAATTGCCATTCCTAGATGTCACAGTAGAGCAAACAATCAACGGGGAACTTCAAACCTGTGTCTACAGGAAACCAACACACATGGACCAAATACTTAACGACAGAAGCAATCATCCCAACACCCACAAAAGGAGCTGCATTAGGACATTTTTTCAATGAGCTACCACACACTGCAGCACCAAGGAACTATGAAGAGCAGAAGAGAAATGCCTATACGGCATATTCAAGAAGATACCCAATAAACACAGTCCACCAATTGCTCAGCAACAAACCCAAACAAGCAGACACAACACGCCCAAATACTGTAGCCACTTTACCCTCCATCAAAGGCATCTCTGAAATGACTTCCAGACTACTCAGATCTCTTGGCATCACGGTAGCCCACAAACCTACTAAATCAGTAGCTAATGAACTTGGAAGATCTTATACAGACAACAAGCAAAACTAATGTCATTTATATGGTACCTTGCAAGGACTGTAACAAACACTACACTGGACAAACGGGCAAAAAACTAGCCACCAGGATACATGAACATCAACTAGCCACAAAAAGACATGACCCACTGTCACTAATATCCTTACAAACAGACAAAGAAGGACACCACATCAACTGGGACAACACATCCATCCTAGGATGAGCCAAACAGACACGGACGAGAATTCCTTGAAGCATGGCATTCCAACTGGAATTCTATCAATAAACACGTCAGTTTGGATCCCATCTACCATCCTCTGAGAAAAAGAACCGGAAATGACATCGCCCACAAATAGAAAGCGGGACATATCACCAGCGCTTCACCAGAGGCTGACTGTTGAGGTTACCCAGTAAGGTGACAAAATATCTGAAAACAACCCTTGCAGCTCAGCGAGCAAACTTCCGGCCAGAACTTCATTCTTCTCTACTGTAGAGTGTGTAGGCCAGAAATGCTCAAACTTTCCCCGTAAGGTGAGTTTTCATCTCTGGAGCTAGTTTAGAGAACCTCCTCTGAACTGCCTCCAATACAATTGCAGTCAATCCTCCCTATCCGTGAGGATTCCATTTCTGAGAGCCTCAGCAAATGATGACATTTTGAGAATGTGGAGCTCATTTTACAATAAATGTTAAAGATAAGTTAGAAATCATGGATACGTGAGTTTTGCAGCAGATATTGAATTTTGTTGCCAAATTGTGTGTTAGGCAAATTCGCGAATCATGAATTTGAGATAGAGGATTTACTGCACATCCTTCCTCAAGGGATCAGAACTGTACACTGTGCTCCAGAAAAGGTCTCCCCAATATCTTGCACAACTTCGACAACACTTTTATGCTCCATTCCTTCAGTAAAAATATGCCAAAATCCCATTTGTCCTCATTATGACCTGCTGTACCTACATTAGTGCTTTCCGCTCAGGTTTCTGTCCTGTCAGTGAGAGGATTCTGGGCGTTCCTCTTGCTAAATGAGAGTTCAATTTGCTAATTGCAATGTTCTCTGTTGTTCTCTTTGTATAACTTCCTGATCTTCTGTTATTTCTGCAGATGCCCCTCCTCCAACATGGGAGCAGCTGGAATGTGGCCTGGTGGCAGTAAAGACTGTAGTGCATGGCCTGGTGGATTTTATACAGAACCACAGCAAGAAAGGCACCGACCAACAACAGGTAAGGAAACTGACCAACGCTAAATTTGGACTTGACAAACAGTTAGAAAGCTGAATACCATAAATGCTAATAGTTCTGATGATAGGTCATTGACCTGAAATGTTAATTCTCTTTCTCAACAAATGTTGGCTGATCTGAATATTTAAAGCTTTTCTTGTTTTCACAATTTGACAAGACTCCATTTTCTGGACTGGAATCATTCTCCACATTCTGTACATGGGTCAGTGGAAACGCACTTGCTTTCAGGTCTGAGTATTGATCTTTCAGCTTCACAGATCAATGTCGCATTGCTGTCAGTCAGAACTCACTGTGCACAAATAGTCTGCTGCACTCCCAACTTCAAACGGGTGCAGACCAAGCTCTTTCTGAACTCGGTCTGTGCACAGTGCTGCCTCCTTCACAGTTAAAAATCGCACAGCACCAAGTTATAGTCCAACAGGTTTATTTGGCAGCATAGCTTTCAGAGCGCTGCTCCTTTACCAGGTGGTTGTGGAGTGTAAGGTCATAAGACACAATTTTCAGCAAAAGATTACAGCGTCATGCAACTGAAATGATACATTGAACAAATCTGAATTGTTGAGTCTTTCTTTTTGGAATGGGTTGCAAGTTTCGGTTCATTAATATGTAAATCCCAGAACTACTTTTAAGTCGTCATTTTTTAGATTCTCTACAGTGTGGAAACAGGCCCTACGGCCCAACAAGTCCACACCGTCCCTCCAAAGAGCAACCCATCCAGACCCATTCCCCTACATTTACCCCTGACAAAATGCACCTAACAACACTACAGGCAGTTTAGCACAGCCAATTCACCTAACCTGCACATCTTTGGACTGTGGGAGGAAACCCACGATTCTCACCCAAACATCACCCAGTCACAACACACTGCCATCCGTGCTCTCAAAACCACATTGTCATCAAGCCAGCAGATAAAGGAGGAGCCATCGTCATTCAAGCTAACACAGATTACTGCAAGTAAGTATACCAACAACTGAACAACCAGGAACACTATAGGCAACTACTGGCTGATCTGATGGAAGAACACACCGGTGAATTAAACACATTGATCAAGACTTGTGATCCAGTCCTTCAGGATTCCCTATTTGCTGTCATCCCGTGCAATTACCTTAGCTGTAGTCTCCCGGGTTCGCCTTTACTCGGCCGCTGCTCCCACTCGGCCGCTGCTCCCACTCAGCGGCCGAGTAAAGGCCGACTTTACTCGGCCGACTTCTCTTACCTCCTGAAGATATTCAGCGTCAACACACCTGGAGGCTACAACGTGTCAGGCAATGTGTGAGAACCTCACTGGCTATGTCGAAGGCATCTTGAAACCCATTGTACAAGGGACCTCCAGCTTCTGTCGCAACACTACAGATTTCTCTCAGAAACTCAGCACCCCCGGACTAGTCGAACCGGGAACCTTCCTCGTCACAGTGGGTGTTTCCGCTCTCTACACCAGCATCCCCCACAATGACAGTCTCACTGCTACAGCTTCAGTACTCAATACCAACTACTGCCAATATCTGAGCACCGTCCTTCAACTCATCGGCTTCGTTCTCGGCCACAACATTTTCACCTTTGACAACCAGTTCTTCATCCAGACACACAGAACAGCCATGGGGACCAAATTTGCACACCACTATGCCAGTATTTTCATGCACAAGTTGGAACAAGACTTCTTTGCTGCACAGGACCTCCAACTAATACTATACACCAGATATATTGACGACCTTTCCTTTCTCTGGATGCATGGCGAGGCGTCACTGAAACAACCACCCAGTGATAGCAACAGGTTTCATCCCACCATCAGTCTCATTCTTGGACACATGCGTCTCTATCAAAGATAAGCAGCTCAGTACCTCACTCAACTGCAAACCCATTGATAACCTCACAATGCTACACTTCTCTAGCTTCCACTCAAAACACATTAAAATAGCCATCCCCCTACGGACAATCTCTCCACATGCACAGAGTCAGTTCAGATGAGGAGGAACATGACGGATGCCTGAAGGTGCTCAAGGATGCCTCCGTAAGAACTGGGTACAATGCTCAACTCCTCAATCACCAGTTCCGACGTGTCACAGCGAGAAACCGTAATGACCTCCTCAGGAGTGAGACACACCGAACCGATAGGATACCCTTCATTGTCCAGTACTTCCCAAGAGCTGAAAAACTACATGTTCTTCGCAGCCTGCAACACATTATCAATGAGGATGGGCATCTCTCCAAGACCATCCCTATGCCTCCACTTCTCGCCTTTTAATCAACCACTAAACCTTAAACAGACGGTTGTTCACAGCAAACTGTCCGGCTTTCAGGACAACATCGACCACAACACTCTGCAACCCTGTCATGTCGAACATTGCAAGACGTGTCAGTGTCAGCAAAGATGCCACCATTATCCTTGGGGGCACCACCCACCGTGTACGCAGCAGGTACTCATGTGACTCTGCCAACATTATCTATCTCATGCGCTGCAGGCAAGGATGCCCTGAGGCATGGTACCTTGGCGAGACCAAACAGACGCTAAGACGGACTTCGCTTAACAATCAACAGACAGGGATGTTCCCTCCCAGTCGGAGAGCACTTCAGTGGTCAGGGACATTCGGCATTGGATCTTCGGGTGTCTGTCCTCCAAGGCGGACTTCGGGATAGGCAACAACGCAGAGTGGCCTAGCAGAGGCTGATAGCCAAGTTGAGTACCCATGGGGGTGGCCTCAACTGGGATCTTGGGTTCATATCACACTACAGGTGATCCCACTACTCCATACACGCACACTCTTTCTCACGCGCACACGCACAAGAGCACACATTCAGACACACTCCTACATACACTCTCACGCAGACACGCTCTCTCAATTGCCTCCCTCACTCGACACCCTCCCCATACTGACAGACTTATACTCCATCTCATCCACATACGCTGTACCAAGCTTTCACTCACGCAAATGTGCACCCTTTCACACATACATGCATACTTGCTCTATGTCTCTCTCATGCTTGTGCACACACACAAATCTATGGGTTGAGTTTGTATTTACAGAATTATATTTGTAGATATATTCTATTTTGCTCAAAGTGCATAATCTGCAGGTTGTCAATACATCTAAATTCCACTGGAAAATGGAACCAGTTTGACTCCAGGTTGGGATAGATTCTAACCTCACCTTGAATGCATTGTTTGAGCTGAGATGTCACCTTTTGTTACAAAACCTAAAGTTATCTCAAGAAGGTGACTTAAAGGAAGTTCTGGGATTTACATATTAATGAACCAAAACTTGCAACCCTAAAGGACCAAAAACTTAACAATTCAGGTTTGTTCAAAATTTCATTTCAGTTGCATGACACTGTAATCTTTTGCTGTAAATTCTGTGTCCTATGATCTTCCACCTGATGGAGTAGCGCTCAGAAAGCTAGTGCTTCCAAATAAACCTGTTGGACTATAATCCGGTGTTGTGATTTTTAACTTTGTCCACCCGTGTCCAACACCGACTTCTCCACATCATGCCTCCTTCACAACTTATTCAGTACCTGTTTGCAGTGATGCAGCAGAGGTTTGGAGCTCACAAGAGTGAAGTAGAAACCATATCTCACTGCTCCCTGATGTAATAACTATAATGCGTTGCTTTTATACAATGCCATCGGATAGTTGATTTTATCTTTTCAGAACCGAAGAAAATCCTACATAAGTAACTGGAGTAGGAGTAAACCATATGACCCCTCAGGCCTATCCTGTCATTCACTTCAATCATGGCTGATTAGCAACTTTAACTTCATTTCCCACCCACCCCTCAAATCTCTTGAATTTCCCCGGTCTTCCAAAACTCTCACCATCCCTGCCTTGATGCAACCTTCTGGGTTCAAGGAAATCTAAAGATTCTCAACCCTTTAAGTG